>NC_069499.1:385185217-385287717 GCF_027579735.1 Bombina bombina
ACAGGAACCCAAGGGGTTAAATAATTCAGGTAGGAGTTTAAATAACAAGGAACCATTCAGTCACAGTTTCACTCTTACCAGAGAGTGGACTTTAGCTATCCGTTGTAACAGCTGATCTGTCAGATTAGGACAGAAGAGAAATCCTCAGGCAGCGTGTGAACGGTTAGAACTGAGGAGCTGCGCTGATAGTAATTAGTGATCCAGTGAAGCAGGTAGTTTCAGGAGTGAAGAAACATTTGCACAAGCAATATAAAAGTTCAAAACGATATTCAGAATTAAATCCTGTTGTAACAAAAGGGTAATCCAAAGAGCACAATATGCAGTGTTAGCTCAGCTACCAAACTCATTAACTAAGCACCTGTCTGCCCTCAGGAAAAGGTTTAAGTAAGGTAAAAAGGTGCGGCTTCGTAGTTAAGGTGGAATTACAGAATATCAGATGTCAGACAGTTAAGGTGGAGAGATGAGTTCTGACATGACCCCCCCTTCAGGCAAGCCTTCCCAAGGCTTGCAGCCTGGGGCGATCAGGGTTCCTCCTGTGGAACTGAGCAACAAGTCTTGGAGCATTCACGTGAGATGATGGTTCCCAGGTATCCTCATCTGGTGGATAACCCTTCCATCGGACAAGGTACTGGAGTTCACCTTTAGTAATCCGAGAATCAAGTAATTCTTTCACTTCGTATTCTTCTGCATCCAGAATCGGTGGCTTGGGTGGTAAAATCTGTGTGCCGGAGGAGGAAGCTGGTTTGATCAGAGAAACGTGGAAAGTGGAGTGGATGGCCAGAGAGGGAGGTAATTGAAGTGCTACTGCATTTTGATTGATGATTCGTATAATCTGAAACGGGCCTATGAACAGACTGGCTAATTTTTTGCTTGGGATTTGCAATCTCAAATTTTTGGTCGAAAGCCATACCCAGTCACCGACTACGTATTGAGGTGGTGGTCTTCTTCTCAGATCATAATATTTTTTCTGGGCATTTTGAGCAGATTGCAAATGTTTTTGGAGTAATTGCAAATTTTGTGTCATCCTATCAGCTATATCATCAATTTTGGGACTTGGAGAACTGGTGGTTGTGAGAAAGGACATTTTTGGATGGAACCCATAGTTGGCGTAGAAGGGAGTCAGTCGAGATGAAGAGTTGAGTGTGTTGTTGTATGCAAACTCAGCGGTTGATAAATAATTCATCCAGTCTTCTTGGTGGAATGCACAATAGGATCTAATGTACTGTTCTAGCCATTGATTCAGACGCTCTGTTTGGCCGTTCGTCTGTGGGTGATAAGCTGTGGTGTACCTATGGTTTATTTGTAGTTTCTGACATAGATTCCTCCAAAACCTGGAGGTAAACTGAGTCCCCCTGTCGGTGGTCAGAATGGTTGGTATGCCATGAAGTTTCAGAACATTATCTATAAATAACTGGGCTGTTTCTGCGGAGGTTGGAAGTTTCCGATATGGGATGAAATGGGCCATTTTTGTCATCAAATCAACAACTACCAATATCGTGTTCATTCCAAGTGAGAGAGGCAATTCGACTATAAAATCCATGCCCAGGTGGGTCCATGGTTTATCAGGAACTTGTATAGGCATCAATAACCCATATGGGGGTCTTCTTTCTGATTTCGATGTGGTACAGATTGTACAATCTTGTATGTATTCCTTGATACTCATGTTCATCTTAGGCCACCAATAGTTCCTTGCTATCAAATCCTTCGTCCTGGAAATTCCTGGATGGCCAGAAAGAGGAGAGTCGTGGTGTTCCTTGATTAACTCCTGTCTTAGAGTCTGGGGTACATAAATCTTGTCTTTGATGTATCCTATCCCATCTGAAGCGGTATGGAGTTGCGATGGAGTATCCAAGTCTTGGACCAAAGCCTCTTTGAGTTTAGAGGCGAAAGTTGAAGTGATACCAATGTATCTATCATGTGGTATGATTTCCTTTGGATTGTGGTCATTTACTGGCTTTGGGTCCTTCCGGGATAAGGCGTCAGCCTTACCATTCCTTGAAGCGGGTCTGTATATGATCTGAAAATGGAATCTGCTGAAATATAGACTCCAGCGAACCTGTCTGGCAGAGAGTGTCTTGTTCCTTTGGAGAAATTCCAGATTTTTATGATCTGTATATACTATGATGGGTAATCGTGTTCCTTCTAAAAGATGTCTCCAATGCTCAAATGATCTTTTTATGGATAACAACTCTTTCTCTCCTATTGGGTAGTTGATCTCCGGAGGAGACATAACTTTAGAATAAAATGCTACTGGATGGAGAGGATGATTCAAGTCTTCTCTCTGGGATAAAACTGAACCTAAAGCGTAATCTGAAGAATCCACTTCTAAAAAGTATTGCAACTCCGGATTTGGATGTCGGAGTATCGGAGCAGAGGTGAACGCAGTTTTCAATGTGAGAAAGGCTTGAGCCGCTGATGGATTCCACAAAAAGGGTGTTGTGCAGCCCGTAAGGGCAGTTAGGGGCTTAGCGATAGCGGAATAACCTTTGATAAATTTCCTATAATAGTTACTAAACCCGAGGAAGCGTTGAAGCTCCTTACGGTTAGAAGGTGTTGGCCAATCTTTTACCGCTTCCACCTTGTTATCCTGCATCTGTATTCCCTCTGGGGATATATCATATCCCAAAAAGGAGATCTTTTCTGTATGGAAAAGGCATTTTTCTGCCTTGGCATATAATCGATGTATTTGTAATCTTGATAATACCCATGTGACGTGTTTAATGTGATCCTCCAAGTTTTGGGAGTATATTAAAATATCATCGAGATAAACTATCACACATATGTCAAGAAGATCCCTGAAAACATCATTGACAAAATGCTGGAACGTTGCCGGAGCGTTACACAGACCAAAAGGCATTACCAAATACTCATATAACCCATATCTCGTTCTAAATGCTGTCAACCACTCATCTCCCTCTCTTATGCGTATGAGGTTGTAAGCCCCCCTGAGATCGAGCTTTGTGTAGATCTTAGCTTGATGTAAACGCTCTATAAGTTCAGGGATTAGGGGGAGAGGGTAACGATTCTTCACAGTAATTTTATTAAGCTCCCTATAGTCAATAATTGGCCTTAAAGTCTGATCTTTGTTCGTCACAAAGAACATGCCGGCTCCGGCAGGGGAGACAGAAGGTCTGATAAACCCCTTCTTCAAATTATCATCAAGATAGGACTTTAAATGACTTAATTCGGGCTGGCTCAATGGGTATAGATGTCCATATGGGACGCTAGATCCCGGTATTAAATCAATGGGACAATCGTAACTCCGATGCGGAGGTAAGCTCTCAGCCTCTCTTTTGCTGAAGACTTCTGCATATTCAGCATAAACCCTAGGGATAACTGTAGTTTCTTCTGCACAATGTAGAGTATGTATGTCATTATAACACAACTTACGGCAATGTGTGGAATCTAATGTGAGTTTTAATGTTTTCCACTCTATGTTAGGCTCGTGTAGTCTTATCCACTGCATACCTAAAACTATGGGAAAGAGTGGGGAAGGAAGTACATCAAATCGTAAATACTCATGATGATTGTCCTGAGTAATGACTAATAGAGGGATTGTGTGATGGGTGATAGGACCGCTTGATATGTAAGACCCATCAACTACTCTGATAGACACAGGAACAGACTTTTTTTCAAGTGGGATTTTATTAACATTCACATACTCCAAATCAATATAAGCCCCATAAGCCCCAGTGTCAATTATAGCCTCTGTAGTCGAACGCTTACGGTCCCACTGCAAAGAGAGAGAGATGGTACAGTAAACTGGGTTATATTGAATATGAGGCATAGTATTGGTCATAATGTACTTACTCTTTTTATTTCTCTGCAGTACAGGGCAGTCTTTAACAGTGTGTGCTGGATTAGCACAATACAGACACAGTGCCGCGGCCTTCCTTCTTTGCTTCTCCTCCAAAGATAAAGGACCCCTTAACATGCCTATCTCCATCGGTTCTTGAGGGGCAGCAGCACTGCTGAGGGATTGGTTAGGTGCAGAGGTTCTTTTATACGTAGGTTCTGAGGAGTGGCGTTCGCTCTTTCTCTCCCGTAGTCTCCGGTCTATTTGAATGGACAGTCTCATCAACCCTTCCAGGCTGTCAGGAAGTTCCACTCGAGCTAACTCATCTTTTACTTGATCAGAGAGACCTAACCTAAACTGATTTTTTAGGGCTATGTGATTCCATTGGGAATCTGTAGCAAACTGCTTAAAATCAGTTATATATAATTCAACTGATCTGTTGCCCTGTTTCAAAGCCCTCATCTTTGTTTCAGCAGTTAACTGCGAGTTGGTGTCCAGATATAACTCATCCATGGCAATCAGAAAATCATTTGAGGAGTTGATGATAGGGTTGTTGTTTTCATAAAATGAATCTGCCCAAATTCTTGGCTCCCCTCTGAGGTAAGATATTACCGTGAGCACCTTTATTTTATCATTCTGGTAGGTCTTTGGCTTTAAAGTGAACATAAGTAGACAGGCATTCCTGAACTGTCTATACATACGTCTGTCCCCTGAAAATAAATCAGGAGGGGATATCTGTGGTTCTGGGCATGCATCAGGTGGTACCACTTTAGCAGATAGGGAGTCCTTGATGACCTTCCTTAACGTTTCATTTTCAACTTGAAGATTACTTAGAGCCTGACCGAGTTGGTCTACCCTCTGAGATAAGCCATAAACAACTTGAGGTAGATCCGCTGGATCCATTTTTTTAGGCTTAGTTAATCTGTAAGTAACTGACAGGAAGTATAGCAAGTTAATTGTATATGGATCTTCAACTGCAGATCTAGATGGAATGTTTCACTCAGCACCTGCTTATCATATGTAGAAGAGAAGCGTATGGCTTGGAGTGATTTAATATATCTTGAAAAGAACAGAGTGACACAGGTTAAAACCTGGAGCAGTCTCTTACAGAATCAGCTGTTAGAGAAAACAGGAACCCAAGGGGTTAAATAATTCAGGTAGGAGTTTAAATAACAAGGAACCATTCAGTCACAGTTTCACTCTTACCAGAGAGTGGACTTTAGCTATCCGTTGTAACAGCTGATCTGTCAGATTAGGACAGAAGAGAAATCCTCAGGCAGCGTGTGAACGGTTAGAACTGAGGAGCTGCGCTGATAGTAATTAGTGATCCAGTGAAGCAGGTAGTTTCAGGAGTGAAGAAACATTTGCACAAGCAATATAAAAGTTCAAAACGATATTCAGAATTAAATCCTGTTGTAACAAAAGGGTAATCCAAAGAGCACAATATGCAGTGTTAGCTCAGCTACCAAACTCATTAACTAAGCACCTGTCTGCCCTCAGGAAAAGGTTTAAGTAAGGTAAAAAGGTGCGGCTTCGTAGTTAAGGTGGAATTACAGAATATCAGATGTCAGACAGTTAAGGTGGAGAGATGAGTTCTGACATCCTGCAAAGAGATTTTTTCTTTCCCGTGTCCCAGTAAACCCAGTGAAAGCTCAAGCATTTCTGAAATGTGTTTCAGATCTAGAGTTGGCTGGAGTAATTATGCCAGTTCCAGTTTTGGAACAGGGGCTGGGGTTTTATTCGAATCTCTTCATTGTACCAAAGAAGGAGAATTCCTTCAGACCAGTTCTGGATCTAAAAATATTGAATCGTTATGTAAGGATACCAACATTCAAAATGGTAACTGTAAGGACTATCTTGCCTTTTGTTCAGCAAGGGCATTATATGTCTACAATAGATTTACAGGATGCATATCTGCATATTCCGATTCATCCAGCTCACTATCAGTTCCTGAGATTCTCTTTCCTGGACAAGCATTACCAGTTTGTGGCTCTGCCGTTTGACCTAGCTACAGCTCCAAGAATTTTTACAAAGGTTCTCGGTGCCCTACTGTCTGTAATCAGAGAACAGGGTATTGTGGTATTTCCTTATTTGGACGATATCTTGGTACTTGCTCAGTCTTCACATTTAGCAGAATCTCATACGAATCGACTTGTGTTGTTTCTTCAAGATCATGGTTGGAGGATCAATTCACTAAAAAGTTCATTGATTCCTCAGACAAGGGTAACCTTTTTGGGTTTCCAGATAGATTCAGTGTCCATGACTCTGTCTTTGACAAACAAGAGACGTCTAAAATTGATTTCAGCTTGTCGAAACCTTCAGTCACAATCATTCCCTTCGGTAGCCTTATGCATGGAAATTCTAGGTCTTATGACTGCTGCATCGGACGCGATCCCCTTTGCTCGTTTTCACATGCGACCTCTTCAGCTCTGTATGCTGAACCAATGGTGCAGGGATTACACAAAGATATCTCAATTAATATCTTTAAAACCGATTGTACGACATTCTCTGACGTGGTGGACAGATCACCATCGTTTAATTCAGGGGGCTTCTTTTGTTCTTCCGACCTGGACTATAATCTCAACAGATGCAAGTCTTACAGGTTGGGGAGCTGTGTGGGGGTCTCTGACGGCACAAGGGGTTTGGGAATCTCAGGAGGTGAGATTACGATCAATATTTTGGAACTCCGTGCAATTTTCAGAGCTCTTCAGTCTTGGCATCTTCTGAAGAGAGAATCGTTCATTTGTTTTCAGACAGACAATGTCACAACTGTGGCATACATCAATCATCAAGGAGGGACTCACAGTCCTCTGGCTATGAAAGAAGTATCTCGAATTCTGGTTTGGGCGGAATCCAGCTCCTGTCTAATCTCTGCGGTTCATATCCCAGGTATAGACAATTGGGGAGCGGATTATCTCAGTCGCCAAACGTTGCATCCGGGCGAATGGTCTCTTCACCCAGAGGTATTTCTTCAGATTGTTCAAATGTGGGAACTCCCAAAAATAGATCTGATGGCTTCTCATCTAAACAAGAAACTTCCCAGGTATCTGTCCAGATCCCGGGATCCTCAGGCGGAGGCAGTGGATGCATTATCACTTCCTTGGAAGTATCATCCTGCCTATATCTTTCCGCCTCTAGTTCTTCTTCCAAGAGTAATCTCCAAGATTCTGAAGGAATGCTCGTTTGTTCTGCTGGTAGCTCCAGCATGGCCTCACAGGTTTTGGTATGCGGATCTTGTCCGGATGGCCTCTTGCCAGCCGTGGACTCTTCCGTTAAGACCAGACCTTCTGTCGCAAGGTCCTTTCTTCCATCAGGATCTCAAATCCTTAAATTTAAAGGTATGGAGATTGAACGCTTGATTCTTGGTCAAAGAGGTTTCTCTGACTCTGTGATTTATACTATGTTACAGGCTCGTAAATCTGTATCTAGAGAGATATATTATAGAGTCTGGAAGACTTATATTTCTTGGTGTCTTTCTCATCATTTTTCCTGGCATTCTTTTAGAATTCTGAGAATTTTACAGTTTCTTCAGGATGGTTTAGATAAAGGTTTGTCCGCAAGTTCCTTGAAAGGACAAATCTCTGCTCTTTCTGTTCTTTTTCACAGAAAGATTGCTAATCTTCCTGATATTCATTGTTTTGTACAAGCTTTGGTTCGTATAAAACCTGTCATTAAGTCTATTTCTCCTCCTTGGAGTTTGAATTTGGTTCTGGGGGCTCTTCGAGCTCCTCCTTTTGAACCCATGCATTCATTGGACATTAAATTACTTTCTTGGAAAGTTTTGTTCCTTTTGGCCGTCTCTTCTGCCAGAAGAGTCTCTGAATTATCTGCTCTTTCTTGTGAGTCTCCTTTTCTGATTTTTCATCAGGATAAGGCGGTGTTGCGAACTTCTTTTGAATTTTTACCTAAGGTTGTGAATTCCAACAACATTAGTAGAGAAATTGTGGTTCCTTCATTATGTCCTAATCCTAAGAATTCTAAGGAGAAATCGTTACATTCTTTGGATGTTGTTAGAGCTTTGAAATATTATGTTGAAGCTACTAAGTCTTTTCGAAAGACTTCTAGTTTATTTGTCATCTTTTCCGGTTCTAGAAAAGGTCAGAAAGCTTCTGCCATTTCTTTGGCATCTTGGTTGAAATCCTTAATTCACCATGCTTATGTCGAGTTGGGTAAAACTCCGCCTCAAAGGATTACAGCTCAGCGTTTAGGAATGAGGCTTCGGTTGATCAGATTTGCAAAGCAGCAACTTGGTCCTCTTTGCATACTTTTACTAAATTCTACCATTTTGATGTGTTTTCTTCTTCTGAAGCAGTTTTTGGTAGAAAAGTACTTCAGGCAGCGGTTTCAGTTTGAATCTTCTGCTTATGTTTTCATTAAACTTTATTTTGGGTGTGGATTATTTTCAGCAGGAATTGGCTGTCTTTATTTTATCCCTCCCTCTCTAGTGACTCTTGCGTGGAAAGATCCACATCTTGGGTAGTCATTATCCCATACGTCACTAGCTCATGGACTCTTGCTAATTACTTGAAAGAAAACATAATTTATGTAAGAACTTACCTGATAAATTCATTTCTTTCATATTAGCAAGAGTCCATGAGGCCCACCCTTTTTGTGGTGGTTATGATTTTTTTGTATAAAGCACAACTATTCCAATTCCTTATTTTATATGCTTTCGCACTTTTTTTTATCACCCCACTTCTTGGCTATTCGTTAAACTGATTTGTGGGTGTGGTGAGGGGTGTATTTATAGGCATTTTGAGGTTTGGGAAACTTTGCCCCTCCTGGTAGGAATGTATATCCCATACGTCACTAGCTCATGGACTCTTGCTAATATGAAAGAAATGAATTTATCAGGTAAGTTCTTACATAAATTATGTTTTATTAGTTTACAATCCAAGCAGCATATAGCTCCAACCTCTCTTAAATTCACATAGTAGTTTTTTTTAGCTGCCCATTTCAACAGGTAGCATTATAACTATGGTAATAGGTATATGGATTTTTTTAAGGAGCAGTTCAGTAGAATTCTACTGAGTTGCTACTTATGATAATACATCACAGATAACGAGTGGAGCAATATTTCTAATGCTCCCGCTCGAGTGTTAGCTGAGCTAGGAATAAGCTTTGCACGTGTCGGGTTGCACTCATATTACAAGTTCAAAGTTAACTGTTTTCACTTGCACACTAATCCGATACGAGTAAAAGCAAAACAGAATATTGCGCACAATAACATATTCCCCCATAGAATTCAATGGAGCAATAAAACCTTATTGCATATTCTCAAATGCACTAGTCCGACATGAAAATATGAATATTTCCCATTCCAATGTTCCTCACATAACAGAACATCTATATAAATCCGTTCTATTTATTCATAAATATATATATATATATATATATATATATATATATATATATATGATGTTTTTTTGGTAAAATATATATCTATACCTATATATATTTACAACAGAGGTATGTGTGCTACAACGCACAGGTACACATGAATGGCAAGGTAAAAGAATCCTTAAATCAGGAGAAGATGTTTCGTCCCTCCACGCCAAAAAAACCCACCGTCAGACCCAGTGGTCTCCTCCAACCCACAGGTGCATATAGACAGGGGTTTAAATAAGAAACTTGAATAAACTCCAATAAAGGGATGCAATAAATTTTTACAGAAGATATATACACACACACACACACATATATATATATATATATATATATATATATATATATATATATATATATACTAAGCAATAAGCCTGCCCAGAGGGCAGTCTATGTTTAAAAAATACAAACCCCCAAGCTAATGTTGCGGGAAAAAAAGTAAAATTAAAATATTTTATAAATACAAAATTATAAAAATAAACAAAGCTATTCAAAAAAAAAAAAAAAAACCTAAACTAAAACCCCTATAAAAATAAAAAATCCCCCCCCCCCAAAAAAAAACACCCTCTAGTTGTGGGGG
Organism: Bombina bombina; assembly: GCF_027579735.1. Classification (NCBI taxonomy): domain Eukaryota; kingdom Metazoa; phylum Chordata; class Amphibia; order Anura; family Bombinatoridae; genus Bombina; species Bombina bombina. The sequence continues at coordinate 385,194,979 of NC_069499.1, forward strand.
TTTGGCAGTTTAAAGGGATATTGAAACCAAATTTCTTCCTTCATGGGGGGCGGGGCTGGCCAGCAACTGAGGCAGTCGCATGATCTGGGAGCTCCGTTAATACAGCACCTAAGAAAGCCCTAATACTGTTGATAAACCTTAAGAAAAATCGCTGAACTACTGAATAATTATGCTAGGAGAGCCCATGGACATGCTGATAAGTGCTTGGCAATCTACTGCTCTATGCTGAGCTGAATATCTGCCTAGGATCGGGCCGCCTCATCAAGTAGCGCCATCTTGGAATACTATTGCACCCAGCTGGGATACTGATCGCTACACTCTAATCCACCTAATAGTTCTTCAAACCTGATGACCCTTAATGCTTGAGGTGCGTCACAGTGCTAGCCATCATGGGCATGCAAATACCCTACTCCGTTATCAGAGATCTTCTGGAAGAGCACGGGAGAAAGTTATGTGAGAGACTCAATGCCCTTATTTGTGACAGCCTCATGGTGGAGTGCAAGGTGGTGCAGGAACCGCGGAGTAGCATGGCACCTACAGCTCCTCAAGCGTGCTCTTTTCCACTGATGCTGACAGGCACAGGTCCTAGTACTAAGTTTCCCTCACCTAATAAACATTTGCGGCCCCAAGCAGAATATTGCAGGGTAAATGAGGACTGCGTAGTGACAGTCACTGAGATACAGGTACTACAGAGTGGCACGAAGCCCACAGTTCTCCATGCAGGCTCCTCTCAGCCGCCAACCAGTCTAACTCTTGGAGTGCCTTCAAGCTGGGACTTTTTACACTTGTCCCAACTGGATAGCTGGGAGAACTGGCGGATCCTACAGATTCCCCAAGTTAGAACATTGTGCCATCATGCCTCTCAGGGTCTCCAGTCTGGCATCAGATGAATGGGGTGACGTGTTCTCGTAGATGTGTCTATGTCCACAGAGACTGCTGTTGATGAGACATTCTCATAATGTATATACTGTTATGTTGCCAAATAATTTTTATGATGCTCGTTGTAGCTCGCTGTGAAGACCCTAGGGCCTGATGTATAGACTCGCAATCTGCACTTGTTCATTTGCTCATAACACGCTTATATGCTATATCATCTTAGTGGTCACCGTTAGCATGCTCCACATTCCTGTGTGCCCTGTCCCCAGCAGATTCTGACCTTCACCATTGGGTCCTTTATATTAAGAAGGTACCTGCCCATGTGTGTAATGTTTCCCCCGCTCGCTTTTATGTTACAGGTTATGTACACTCTTGTTAGGGAGGGTATGAACCCTTATTGTTGGGAGATATTTGGTTAATTTTTTCTCTTATCTGTAGCCTCAACAGTATATAAATATATAGTAATAGGAAAAACCTCTGTCCATGTGGTGTTAACCATGTCCCACTGTGCATAATTAATTGTCCCACATAGTTATTAACCTGAAGACTAGTTGTGGCCTTTGTTAAGTTTAATCCAGAAGGGCACATGACTTTAAAATGTCCCCTAACTTCGGATCTAATGGACTATTAGAGCAATTTTTACTTTCTATATACCCTAAGCAGTGTAAGATAGATCCTCATGTAAATGTGCTCCACGTATGAGGAGGTGTTTGTCTCAGTTGTTGGTTATTGCACTATTATTTTAAGTTCAGTGCATGGACTCATTACATAACTGTATAATTTCTGAAAATAATGAATCTGCATTCATGAAGAATAATTTTGGAGAGTGTGCAGATTGTGTAACTGACTCCTCTTGTTGTTGATATTATGTGTAGATCTAATGACGATTTAGTGATAATAGTTGTAATTGCTTAGTTGCCTATAATATGTGCTGCATTACTACTTGTTCCTCTTATTGACTAATGTGCAAATCTGTGTTGTGAGGAGAGGTTTTAACAGCAGGGAATGATGCCTTTGATGATCTACTATTAATTTGAATCAACTCTCATTACACATAACTGCGATTCTGACTTAGCTAGTATCCCTAGGTCTAGTTTTAGACTATGTCTAACCACTACATTGTTATCTTATCTTTTCTAACGCAGTCACACAATATATCAGTTACAACATAACTATCAAACATTCCTGAAATAGTCACTGCTGTGGGCACTGATATTTGCAGGGACTTAGTTGTGTTTAGAGTAGCTATCTTTAAGCGTTTACAGTTTGACTTCATCAGAATGTTTATTTGTATATTACAAGGGTTGGCAGTTGAGTGGAAATATAATACCAGTCTCCTCTCCACTCCCCAGCTCCCCCTTCCCCTTCTATGTGGTAAGGGATGAATAACTTATCCTCAGCATTACCTTATTGGCAGAGTTTTGTAGTCTTTGCCCAGTCTGAAGAGCCCTAACTAAAGCTTTCTCCTGTATATATACTGATAAGCTCTTCAGGCCCTTAATATCAAGAATGGTTATAGTGTCTACATTTATGTTCCTTACTATTTATTCATTTAGGATGTCTGTTCTATTCTGCTAGGCATCCCTTGACTGTTGGCGTATGCATATGACTGATAGTTCTATAAGAATAATTTCCATTGCAAAAAGCTTACTGATACTGTCCTACTGTATTTAATGTGATGCCTAAATTTTGTGAGGACGTAGCCCTTTTTTCAGTTTACCTTACACAATGATAACTGACACTATCTAGGTATGTGCTTGGTGTCATCCATGTACTCGTGAGAATGAGGTCCTGTCAGTGGACCTAGATGTCTTTGATAACACAACAATCTTCTAAAATCTAAAATGAAGAGCAGAAAAGTTTGGCTATTAAGATTATTCTTTACTATATTGCTTTGATGTTTATTCCTGAGATACTACCTGTAACTTTATTTGCCATGCATGTATTACTGTGTTATGTTTCTTCAATAAAAAGAAAATTATTAAAAAAAAAAAAAATTCTTCCTTCATGATTCAGATAGAGCATGCAATTATTGCATGCAATTATTATTAGCAACTTTATAATTGATTCCTATTATCATTTTTTCTTTGTTCTCTTGGTATCTTTATTTTAAAAGCAGGTATGTAAATCTTAGCAGCCAGCACATTTTAGGTTCAGCACCATGGATAGCACTTGCTTATTGGAGGCTTACATTTAGCAAACCAATAAGCAAGCATAACCCAGGATCTCAACCAAAAATGGGCCAGCTCCTATGCATCACATTCCTGCTTTTTTTTTAATAAAGATAGCAAGAGAATGAATACAAATTGATAATAGGAGTAAAATAGAAAGTTGCTTAAAATTGCATGTTCTATCTGAATCATGAATGAGAAAATTTGGGTTTAGTGTCCCTTTAAGGCATATGTATAGGTAGTGCCCTACTCATTCTACCACGTCTAGGTGCTTTTATGAAATTATACTAAAACTTTTGAAAAAAGTAGCCAAAATGATCAACTATAACCACTGAGGATCTACAATTATATCCACATTTTTTTCATTTTTTTTAAAATAGATCTTGGCCCAACATACTTCAGGCCAAAGCCGGTTTTCTTGACAATTACAAAAGTATTGTTGACAATATCCTTACTCTTTAGTTATTAAACATATTTATTCAATAGCATACATTTTTTATATTATAAACTAAAAACATGCATCCATGTAACAAATAATAACACAACTGGTAAAAATAAAATAGATTAACTAAAAACATGCATCCATGTAACAAATAATAACACAACTGGTAAAAATAAAATAGATTACAATAAAATCACAGTTGATTGACATAAATTATGATGTTATAATCAAATCAGAGTTGTAAGTCTGCAGTATCACCAACCGGTTATAATGATTGGAATGATATAAGTATCTGTAGTCCCTTAGTCTGTGTGCCCTCTTCTTAGTGACAAAACATAGTTGATAGTGAAAAAATTGTATAATGAAAAATTAAAAAATGAGAAAAATTGAGAACATTTTTTTTTTCTCAATTGTTTCTCAATTTTTTCTCATTTTTTAATTTTTCATTACACAATTTTTTTGTATACACCGCAGACCCTTTGCATACACCCCAAGTAAACTTTGGGGAATGAGGTTTACAACCCCCCAGACGGAGGCAAACTAGATAGTGAAGATAGGCGATTACTGGGCCTATCTGATTGGTTGTGAATCCTGTCCCTCACAGGACACGGGCCAATCAGATGTATGTAAATACCGGAAGTGACGTCAGATTGGAGTTTTCGACAGATTGGAGTTTTCGACCAAGTGCATGAGGAAAAAAATTGATAATAGGAGTAAATTAGGAAGTTGCCTACAATTGCATGCTCCATCTGAATCATGGGAGGAAAAAAATGGGTTCAGTATCCCTTTAATTTGTTTTGTTTAGTCTATTTTATGTATCTTTTTTTTTTTAACCGTGATGTAGTGTCAATGTATACATTTACTTTTATACCTAGTGATACCTAATGTGTGTGCACTTGACAAATAATTAATAATAATAATAACTGCAGCAATCTCCTTTTCTCCCATTCTGTAGTTCCCACTTTGTATATATATCTATCTAAGATAAACTATGATTTTAAGTTTTTTAATATAATGTCTAAAATTTGTATATCAGAAAACAAGCTATTGCTATTAACTGCATGGTTTATTTCTTAGAATGAAGATGTTTGAAAACTGATCATAAAAGGAATACTACTAGAGTAATCACTTTGAGATAGAGACAGCTCCATGCTGACATACTGCAGGCTGTTTGTGTCAAAGTTATAGAACTCTGACATGTCAGATTATTCAGTCTAGTGGAACAAGGACATATATCAATGCCATCATGCAATGGATGCCTATCTTGGGATGTTGTCTCTGTATAATTGAAGACAATCACAAATATAAAAAAAATATATAAAATATATATAATTTATAACCAAACTCTATCTACACATGCATTTGTTTTAACATAGTGTTATTAAAATAGCAAAACAACTGAAATTAACCAATATACTATACAATTTTCTGACAATTGTCATTTTCTTAGTAATCCGATTGTATACCACCAATAAAAAGAAAATCGTATACTTGATGGTCCAATAGAATTACATTTTTGTTAGCTCAGTTAAAATAAATTATTTAACTTTAGCTTATAAATAATTAACAGTCAAATAAAATAATTTTGGAGTAAATTACTATTCTTTTTATGGCTTCTAATAAATTATCAATATCAAATAGATGTTTAAAACAAGTAATATATTGGTGGCTCAAAAATGCTGATATTGATATTTGCTCTTCAAATTTTTGCAATTAATAAATGCAAAGATATGAGTCAAAGAAAAACTGTATATAATAATAATAATAATAATAATAATAATAATAATAATAATAATTCAACACTGGATTTTGTAATACACATAGGCTCTTTCAGATCATAATATTTTCGTAACATCAATTAAAAATTATAATTATCAATTATTACAAAATATTTCTCATATTGAAATTACATAGGGAATAACTCTTTAAGGTACACCGTAGAAATAATAATACAACTATACTGCACATATAAAAACACTGAAATATGATATTATAACACAACATTTAAAATGTATTATTCTCCTTATTGTAAAATGAGCAACCGTTTCTTTAACTTAGCGTGCTATTGTTTTGGATAATGAATAACTTTATTATTACTATGAGGCCGATTTATGATGGGGCCATCTCGCTCTGTTTCTGCATGAGCCTTCAGGCTTGCCGAAAACCACAGTTAAGAAACAGCGGTCTTAAGAACGCTGCTCCTTAACTGTATCCGCCGCCTCTGAGCGGTGTACAGCAATCAACCCGATCCTATACGATCGGATTGCTTGACACCCCATGCTAGCGGCTGATTGTGAATCTGCGGCGGCATTGCACAAGCAGTTCCTGTTTGGTGATTTTCAGATTAGAAGTGTGTATAGATCCCTATAAGGAATACTATTTAAGCATGCGCCATAAAAGTCGATAGGAAGAAGTCAGCAAGGTCTCATAACTGAAGTCCTGAAGTAGCGAACGGGTTAAACCCATCACCACTTCAAGGTCTCTCCCCTCCTTGGACCCTAACCAAGCTTCCATAGCCCTGCTGAAATTTGAACTCTGTGAGGCGCCAAGTCTCTTAAACTAACCGCTTCAGCTGAATGCTGCAAAACTGAAAGACTTACATAACAGACGCTGAAAAGTGTTCGCCTTCAGTTCTCACTGTTGAAACAAACAGAGACTGATTATGGGGACGCCGCCTGAGGTCTGCATAGCCGGATCGATTTTTCAACTTAAAAGAAAAGTTATCGGAGACCAAGTCACAATAGCCGATGTAAGTAAGACTTGTCACCTTTTGTTGTGAATCTGTTTGTGCTTCTCATTTGAATCTCCTTGTATTCCAGCGTTCCTGCCTTTTCCATACTTTGGAAGGAATACTTCAAAGACTCTTTTCGGCATCTTCCCTGAAAGATTTTTTTATGATTTGTCATGTGTATTTTCAATCTTATGTATTTTTAATTATATTACCCGCTGTATCCAACTTTATGTTTTAAGTATCGTTTTGATACTACGCTTTGTTACATTTTGTAATTGTATGTTCCAAGTATCATTTTGATACTACGCTTTGCTACATTTTGTATATGTTCATTTTTATGAATGGTTTTATATTATGTGAGATATTAAAATGAATATAATTTTTTATTCTTGACAAATTATCTCTTATATTTATGTTTCATTTTATTATGTTTGGGGATTATTTTACATAATTCTCCAGTATTCACTAACTTTTTCACACTTCCCTTAGTTTCCTGAACCCTATATTTATATTTGTTCTTTAGTGTGTACACATATTGTACATTCCAATTTCGAGTATTGTATATCTTTCTGTCATTTCTGTTACTAATTAAGCCACTCTGTCTCTTTTTTAGAGAGACAATTTTGTGCAATGCCGAATGCGAACAGCGTATGCTGTCCGCATTCAGCAATGTCTGGAGGACATGATACGCTACAGCGTATCATATCCACCAGGCATTTGATAATTCAGCCCCTATGTCTTTAAGAAGAAGGTTTAGTAACAGGTATGCACCTATAAATGAAAATGATTCTATCTGTGATATCATCTATGATTGCGTTGCATTACCAAAGCATGCCTGACGTCATGGTGGACACTATACTATTGTTTTTATTGAGTGTTTTTAACTCTCTATATCTTTTTGCAGATATCAATTTTAATTACTTGAACAATAAAGCATAACGTTTTTAAATTTGGAACTCCGACGTGTACACTTTTATGTTATTCTATTGAACACGAATGTTCCATGGGAGTAGCTGAAATTTCTTTGCAAGGTTTAGCATATTCTTTATACATTTCCCCCCTGCAGTTCTCACTGTTTTTTCTCATAAAATTAAAAGTAATGAAATAGCGTCAAAATACACAAAACGCTTATTCCCATTATAGAAAAACACATGCATATGAAAAAAGAGGCAATTTTAAGCAGAATAATCTGATCTGTATTGGCCTGCTTATTTCATTTTAGAAAAGTTTGCCCTTTCCAGCAAGCTTCTTTGCTTTCTATGGAAAACATCTCACAACTTGCAAGGGCAGACCCTTTTTAAAGATATTTCCATAAGGGCAGTATCTGTGAGTATCAGCGGGTTTTTCACATTTGATGTGGAGAAGTTTTGATCATCAGTCCCTTAATGGCAATGAGTGTAAAGAGAGTGACTGAGCATTGAGGTTACAAATTCTATTAGACTCCACAGAATATAATCTTTTGTCTACTTATTAAATGCCTTCCATACAAAAAACTTGGCTTTTGCCAAGCATTTTCTTGATAATGTTTAATTGAACACTGCATGCAGAAAAACTTTTGTCGCCTCAACCCTCTTATAATTTATGAGATCCAACCCAACTAAACACATTCAAGTGCATTTAGATATTAAAGGGACATGAAACCCAACATTTATATTTCATGATTCAGATAGAGTGTAGAATAACAAAAATATATATTTACAATTGATTTCAATTATCCGATTTACTTTGTTTTCTTGGTATCCATTGTTGAAAAGGTTGTTATAAGGGATTATATTGATAAATATATTCGTGTAAACAAAATTATGAGTTCAAATCAGCATGGTTTTATGAGAAATAGATCATATCAAACTAATCTAATTCAATTCTCAGAGGAAGTAAGTAAAAATATAGATAAAGGGAATCAGTGGATGTGATATACTTGGATTTTGCAAAGGCATTTGATAAAGTGCTACATTAGAGATTAATGTACAAAATTAAGGGACTGGGAATAGCTGAAAATGTTAGCTCATGAATAATTAACTGAATAAAAGACAGGGATCAACAAGTAGTAGTAAATGGATCATACTCAGATTGGACAAATGTAATCAGTGGAGTCCCCCAGGGATCAGTATTGGCATTGTTCTTTTTAATATTTTTATTAATGACTTGGAGCAAGGATTAAATATCATATCTCTATTTTTGGAGAATATACAACATTGTGTAAGGTCATAAAGTAAGAGCTGGATGAGCTTTACAAGGTGATCTGCAAAAATTAGAAGAATGGGCAGGTAAATGGAATATGAGATTTAATAAGGGAAAATGCAAGATTCTACATTTGGAAGTAAAAATAAGCAGGTAATCTACTATTTAAATGGGACTAGACTTAGCCAAACAGAGGAGGAAAGGTATTTGTGAGTAGTAATAGATAACAAGCTAAAAATGGGTGCACAATGCAGGGCAGTGGTTTCTAAGACTAATAAGATACTAGCATGTATTAAAAGAGGAATTGATGCAAGGGAGGAAAGCATAATTATGTCACTATATAAATCCCTGGTAAGACCTCACCTTGAGTATGGAGTGCAGTTCTGGGGATAGATCTCAAAACAAGACATTGCAGACTTAGAAAAAGTTTAGAGAAGGGCCACAAATCTAATAAGGGGAATGGATCATTTAAGCTATGTCGAGGGGCTAGTCAAACGTGGTCTGTTTTCTCTAGAAAAAAAGGCACTTGAGAGGTGACATGATTATATAAATATATTCAAGGTTCATATGCAGAGATGGCAGAAGCTCTGTTTATTCCAAGAAAATTGTTTGTGACAAGAGGACACAATTTAAGGCTGGAGGAATGGAGATTTAATCTCCTGCAACCAACACATTTTTTCACTGTAAGAGCAATACAAATGTGGAACTCGCTACCAAAAGAGGTAGTGAATGCCAATACCTTAGATATATTTAAAAATGGTTTGGATAGATTTCTGTCTAGAAACAGAATTCATGGATATAATTGCATGTGTTAAATGGGTCACCTTTTTTAAAGGGATTAATTTAAGCTCAACTGGAGCTTTTTTATAAGTATATTAGATTTGTATAGGTTGAACTCGATGGACTTTAGTCTTTTTTCAACCTTAATTACTATGTTAAAAATAGGTAGGTAGGCTCAGGATATTGTACATGTCTGGAGCTCTATATGACAGCAGTTTTAACAATGTTATACATTTACAAGAGCATAAGATAGCAGCAGTGTTTGCACATACTGCTGTCATATAGTGCTCTAGCCTACCTAGGTATACTCTTTAACATAGAATTCCATAACAACAAATAAAATGAAATAAAAGAAGTAAATTGGAAACAGTTTAAAATGTTATGCTCTATCTTAATCCTGAAAAGAAAATCTGGGGTTTCAAATCTCTTTTAACTTTGCTATTTTTTAGTTTTAACATTTCTTTAAGTATAATTTTTGAACATGCTCTCTACTTGTAATAATAGTTTATTTACGCCATGTTTTATATATTTATTTTCAAATGTTGAGGTGGTGTTGAGTGATTGCTTATGCTAATTTATAAGGTATAATATATATTAATAAAATAACTTTTACACTGCAGCTTTATTATCCATAGATTGAACATGTTTTATTTGTATTCACCTTTTCTCTTACCAATATTTTAAATTGAGTTTTATGGGTGCATGTAGTAGATTAATTATTTGTATTTACTGAATTTTAATTTTACTTTTTAAATGCTACATGGGTAAATGGGTTAAGAATGTGGAATAACATTTAAGTAGAAATTAAAAAATTTACTTCTGTGTTGCACATTTCAGATACAATTTTTAAAAGTAACTGAAACGTTTATCCAGTTCTTTAAAACTAAAAAATATTGTATTTATAAATTAAAGTTTCAGTAGTTACACACTCACTTTTCTAGACCCGTCCTACTAATGTTGGGGTCTGAAAAAACATACCGATTAAATCACTTCATTCGCATCTGCATACTAAAATGTATTCTTTTTTTCTTGTTTGAGGTCAATGACATCATGTTCTGCATGGTATATGTTCCATAAAAAAACTAAAAACCGTGAAATAAAGTAATATAAGCCCAAAAGATTCCTTTTTATGTGAATTTGAATTGAATCAGTGCATGGGAAAAAGGTATACTTTAGTAGAACTGTAAGTTTTTTGATTGGATACAATTAACTCTAATGATGTAACTTCTGTTATGTAACCCATCAGAATAGAGCTCAATCATTTTAATGTTGATTGCTGTAAATGCAGTTTGTTGTTCAAACCTAATTTTACAGTGTATTATGTTAGAGAGCACAAAACACACGTTAAAGGGACACTAAACCCAACTTTTTTCTTTCATGATTCAGATAGAGAATACAATTTTAAGCAACATTCCAATGTACTTCTATTATCTAATTTGCTTAATTCTTTAGATATCCTTTGTTGAAGACATAGCAATGCACATGGGTGAGCCAATCACACGAGACATCTGTGTTCAGCCACCAATCAGCAGCTACTGAGCATATCTAGATATGCTTTTCAGCATAGGATATTAAGAGAATGAAGCAAATTAGTTAATAGAAGTAAATTAGAAAGCTGTTTAAAATTTCATGCTCTTTCTAAATCATGAAATAAAAAAAAATTGGGTTACATGACCCTTTAACAACTGGGTTTGACAAAAAGAAAAAGAAAAAAATTTGATGGGGCTGTTAGGTGTTTTAAAACTAATTTATTAAGGAGTTGATCACAAACTATCATTTGATAATTATCATCAGGTTAAAGGCTTCTGATTAGCATGTTTTTAAATTAGACACAATAACAATTACACATTTTCGACAGTTTCTGCACACAGAAAAATCATGATAGAATTGCAGAGAAATTATCCTTTACTTATCAATGGACATTCTTGTTGAAAGACATCACAATTCAAAAATCACAACAATTTTCAATTTGGCAGCTAAAAGATTTTGATAACATTCCAAACTGGCCTTGATTTGCATATTTATTGTATTAATTGGCCAAATACATGTTACCTCATACAGAGAACTGATAGAAAAGCAAGCAAAATGTTTTATAACCGCAACACCTAAAAGACTATCTGGCACAGGGATTTTTGTATTCACATTTCTGAAATGTAAAGTTACAGAAGTTTCATTTTTTAGAACATAATTTGCCTTCACAGTCGTGTAGACACAAATATATCTTATTATTTGGTATTTCAAGTTGTTTATTGTTGTTCTAGAATCATTGTACATGTCTTTAAAAAAAAACAACACCAAAAAGATGAGATTGTATCTTGTGATCTGGTGTTACTAATAGGAATCCTGCAAGGTTGTGAAAACCATGGTATTTCTTTAAACAAAATAAAGAATATCCACATGTTTAAAATGTATAATAATCATTTGTACAGTATTATCAGCATATAACCCATCAAATATACATGCCCACTATACTCATCATGTCGCTGTTCAAATTCTTTAAATTGTCCTTAACACAAATTGCTAGGATTTGGGAACACAACAGATTAATTATGCACAATTTTCTTATATGATTACAAATGGATCAATCAAACACCTCTAAAGGAATATCTAAAACTGTGAAATAGATATTTGTCATTTTTATTTGCTTGTTTTCAATGCCAATATAAAGAAAATAGCAAAGCAAAACACATTTTTGTGTGTTATTTGCAAAAATGTCTTTTAACGGCTGATGTCTTTTATCAGAAGAAGAACTTTGCTATGCTAAAATATCAACCGTAATTCAAATGTCAATATCAGACAAACATATTGACAAGATTGTGATTAACTAGTAAGGGATAGATTGCAAGTGGTGCCCTAAAGTTCGCTCGGTTCATGATAAGCAATATTGCGACTACGCTAAATTGTTTGCTTATTACAAGTTGAAAGTAAACTGGTGTGCTCGAGCGCAAGCAGAATTTGTGCTCATCCAGTTAGGGCGAGTGAAAACCTTAAGAAAAGTATAAGGGATAAATAAAAAGTTGCACCAAGCACAACATAAGTACATTAAAATAAAGTGGTAAACTCAAATATACACTATATGATAAAAAATATTCATATAAATATTAAAAAAAGAGTTAAAAGGTATATTGTATATGACAGGTTATTTGACTTGAAAGGGCTATAATGCACATATATATATATATATATATATAAATATAAATATAAAAGAGAGTCTATATCGAAAGGAATTCAGCGCTACAAAAAATACCAAATGCTATTGTTTGTAAATGATATTATGTCAAATGTGTCATAAGTCTCAGTTATTATAGTTACAAACAGCCAGTATACATCTCTAAATCATAATAGAGAAAAGAGTCCTGGAATACCAAGATGTAATGCAAAAAAAGGCAATTGGAGTAATGGCTATTTAGATATACAAGTTCCTGGTTAATTTCACATTCAGGCAAACAAACTATATAATAAAATGTCAATAGTAATAATGGTGGTCAAACTGCAGCTGAGGATTCTAAACGACAAGTGGTATTCTCTTACCAGAGGGTACCTCAATCATATGAGGTAATGTCTGCGCATGTGATTTAAATTTATCCGGTCCCTTAAGGTTTCTCCTCCTGTCTAGGAAGATATCCTGGTAGATGTCTTCTGTGCGGACTTGTGTATGGCACTTTCCCCCTTTGGAGAACTCCCGATCTTTGGAGTTGTTACTTATATATAATTATCAAAAGTACACATATGAAATCTTCTGCTTACAGACCAAGAAACCTTGTTTCTTCAATTATTTTTCAACAGCCAAATTCCAACCACCACTTATCTGGAGTAGCCAATCAGGGCTTGTTACTCCAAATATTGCCGCAGCGCCCACACTTGTCTCATGACTTACTGCATATCATGGCTGGTTAGATCACGTCTTCAAGATTTCTTGGTCTGTAAGCAGAAGATTTCCTATGTGTACTTTTGATAATTATATATAGGTAACAACTCCAAAGATCGGGAGTTCTCCAAAGGGGGAAAGTGCCATACACAAGTCCGCACAGAACACATCTACCAGGATATCTTCCAAGACAGGAGGAGAAACCTTAACGGACCAGAGAAATTTAAATCACATGCGCAGACATTACCTCATATGATTGAGGTACCCTCTGGTAAGAGAATACCACTTGTCGCTTAGAGTCCTCAGCTGCAGTTTGACCACCATTATTACTATTGACATTTTATTATATAGTTTGTTTGCCTAAATGTGAAATATAGATATACAATATATTGTATATCTAAATAGCCATTACTCCAATTGCCTTTTTTTGCATTACATCTTGGTATTCCAGGACTCTTTTCTCTATTATGATTTAGAGACGTATACTGGCTGTTTGTAACTATAATAACTGAGACTTATGACACATTTGACATAATATCATTTACAAACAATAGCATTTGGTATTTTTTGTAGTGCTGAATTCCTTTCGATATAGACTCTCTTTTATATTTATTTTTCACAGTGTCAGGGGTACACTGAATCGTATATTCAAGCTGCTCAATACCCACACCCATTTAGTCTATAGAGTGTGTAGGGAACATACATATCCCAAATTTCCCACACTTCTTAGACAGACACTGAAATCTACCAACATCAATCACTACAGGTACCATAGTAGGTTACATTGGTTTTGTTTGGTGGTTAGACTGAGCGCTGGTAACACCTCTTGATATTCTCTCTCTCTCTCTCTCTCTCTCTCTCTCTCTCTCTCTCTCTCTCTCTCTCTCTCTCTCTCTCTATATATATATATATATATATATATATATATATATATAGCAAAACAGGAAACAGCACTCTCTGGACTTAAGTAAAAAACAAGTAGTTTATTCAGTAACGTTTCGGGGAATGCTCCCCTTCATCAGACCAACAACATACAAGTGAGACAAACATTTAAGCATACACAAACCCCTCCCCCTAGTGCAAAAAAACGCCAAAAATGGTTGCCATAGCAACCAAGCAACCAGTTCAAAGTAAATACATTTACCAATGCAACAATGACATCAAAGAAACCAGATCATTATGGTTAATTAGCATCAGGTCAATTAGCAAATCAACACATCATCCTACCACATAATACACCTGCTGTATATTAGTACTTCTAATACCCCAGTGGCAGTGTGTCCTTTTAAAGAGACATATCACAATATTATTAGCTAAGTACAGGAACACAAGAATGTGTAGAAAAAAGGGGTTGAAAAAACGTTTAGTTAAACCTCGGCACCTCAACATATTGAAATGCAATTCACGTAATGCACTTATAGTAAATGCCTAACTCATAATACCCGTACTACATAGTCAAGGGTCATGTGTACCATAAATGCTATAGAAGCAAATAGCAGCAAACTCGTTATACAGATACCTCAAACGATGTGTCCGTATTACATGCACAAAGTGTAGCATGACCTATGTAATCACCCTGTTCAGCATCAGACCAACCTCGCGCTGAATCTAGCACAGCTACTAGCGGAACAACAAGGGATATGCACATGCGTGGAAACCCGGCACAGTCCAGCCCCCAATGCTCCAGCTAGGTACCCAATAGGATAGAAAGGACAAGCCCCCACACCGGACAAACAGAGTTAATAAAATGGCATGGTAAGAGGGCCCCAAGGTATTACTAAGGGAAGGAAGGGTCCGGGTCATGAACGTAATAAATGCAGCAGGATATGCAGTAGAAGATAGTACAACACCCCTAATACCCAGATATCAGGAGTCACCCACTTAGGTCTAGTAACCCAGCTAGTTCAGTCTGACATACACGATGAGAAGGGTATATGCGTCTGTCATTTCTAACCTGTCAGCACCGGTCTTGCGGTCAAGACACCTATTGTCCATGCATAGGCAATTTTACAGGGTCACAAAAAGGATGTCTATAAGTGTGCGCATGCGTGTAAGCCATGCCCAGTCAATTATTACTGTGTAAGGCAAGGTCCCTGATAGGCCGTCTGGGACAAGCCCCTATCCCTGTGTGAGTGACAGTTTTGCTATGAGATAGGGGGGCAGGGGTCCAAAGTCAAAAGATATGTCGGTCACAGTATGTTTCAGGCTGATGCTGTGATTACAGGTTTGCTAGAGCCCGGTGGCCCAGAAATATAAGGATCGCTATAAAGGAAAAGAGACCCCTAAACTAATGTGAATAAATACATAGTACAGGCAGGTCCCATCCCCCTAGATACAGAAAATACTAGTGCTAACAGAGTTCCGTAGTGCAAGGTTAGTAGCACCAGCACTCAGTGATGTGTCAACACTGCCGTGTGCATCAAAAGTAACATCCACTAATATACATAACAGAAACAACCTAAATAAGGGTACAACCATTGGGCACCCCTCCTGGAGGATAAATATGGGCAGAGCCTACAGCCAATCAGCAACCAGACTTCATGAACCCACTGTGGATAAAAGAATGCAAACATAGTATCAGATACTGTACAAACTAAATTAATCCCCTTAGAAAGATACAACCAGATACATTAGAAGCGTACACAGCTTAGTTCATAAAAAACAATGCCAGTCTATCCCCATGTTCAAACCTCTGGGGTGTATAGTGTCCAGTTTGAAAATCCACTCGGCCTCCTTCTGTAAGAGACGGGTGTCCCTGTCACCTCCCCTAGGCATTGGGGGTACATGATCGATGAGTTTAAATCTCAGGTCCGCCACAGAGTGACCCTTCTCCATAAAATGTCTGGCCACCGGTTGGTCACTCTTGCCTTTCTCAATTGCCGTCCGGATGGCACTCCTGTGATTAGCCATCCTTTTCTTAATGTCATCTGACGTCTTACCTATATAGAATAGGCCACAGTTGCAATTCAGCATGTACACCACAAATTTTGTGGTACACGTAAGGAAATGCTTGATCTTGTAGCTCGTGTTATTGTGTGGATGTTTGAATTGCTTGCATTGCAGCATGGCGTTACACGTTACACAACTCGGGCACTTGTAGGAGCCCCTTTTGGTGTTTGTCTTGACCTTGCTGTAGCTATCAGTTGGATCAGTGTTCATTAAGATGTCTTTTAGGTTTCTTCCCCTCTTATATCCAATTCTGGGTGGTCCATAGTCGTGGTATGGTAATGATGGATCAGTCTGGACAATATCCCATTTCTCTTTTAAAGTAACTCCTAGTGTTCTCGTGCTAGGGGTGTATGCAGTGACAAAATTCATCCTCTTCTGTTGGTCTCTTTTTGGCATTTTCATGCTCAACTGGGCCCTTGCTTCCTTTATAGTGTTACCATTGTATCCTCTGCTGTAAAACCGTGATTCCATTTCTTTCAGTTGTACCTCACGGTTTTCCTCTGATGTGTTATTGCGGATGACTCTCAGCAGCTGTGCCTTAGGGATGGCTTTTATGAGTGATCTTGGATGGTAACTAGAAGCATGTAGCAGTGTGTTTCTGTCGGTAGACTTTTTAAATAAGGTGGTACCCAATCTGTTGTTTATCTTATAAATTCTTAGATCCAGGAAATCCACTTCATTGTAGCTGGACACTTCCTTCAATTGAACCTGTCCCCCTATTGTGTTCAGGGATTTGACCCACTCGCCAAAGGACTCAATCGTGCCTCTCCAGACCACAACGATATCATCAATGTAGCGCTTGTAAAAGCGTACTTGTTGATTGTCATATACCTTGAACACCTTTTCCTCCATATGTTCCATGAATAAGTTTGCAAAAGCAGGTGCCATATTCGAGCCCATGGACGTTCCCATGAGCTGAAGATAAAATCTCCTTTCGAATTTAAAGTAGTTCAGCTTAAGACATAGAGATAGAAGTTCAATAATAAAGCTGGTAGGGGGACCCACATATGGGCATCTTTCAAGGCAGTTGGTAATTATCTCCATCCCCATTTCATGCGGTATAATAGTATAGAGGCTTGTGACGTCAAGACTGGCAAGCACGTCTCCTGGTTCTATGTCAGATATGTCAGTGAGATATGCAATGAGTGTGGTGGAGTCTCTTAGGTATGAGCGCATGTTTACAACCAGTGGTTGTAGCATAGAGTCAACATATTTAGCCAGGGGTTGTAGGAGTGACCCCCGTGCTGAGACAATGGGGCGTCCAGGTGGATGTACCAATTGTTTGTGTATCTTGGGGAGTGTATAGAGAATTGGCCTGACTGGGTTGTTAGTGGTTAGCCATTCCTTGGTGGTAGGGTCTATCCAGTTCATTTGTGCTGCATGTTCAATAACTGAGTCAATCCGTGCTTTATAGGTAATCGTGGGGTCACAAGGTAAGGCTTTGTAGGTTGAGACATCCGCCAGTTGTTTATCTATTTCAGTCTTATAATCTTGATAATCCTGCAGAACAACCGCACCACCCTTGTCCGCTGGGCGTATGACAATGGTAGAGTCATTTCTAAGGGATTGAACAGCTTCCCAGTCAGTTGTTGTCATATTATTTCTAGTTAGGCCTTGCTCCCTCTGTCCCAATCTTTGTTGGATAAGGCGAGTATAGGTTCTAATACTTGGATTCGTCGTGGGTGGTTCAAATGTACTTGGTTTCTTAAAGGGGTGTCTGTTTTCTTCCAATCCCTTTCCCTGGAAAAAGTCACCCAATTTCAGCTGCCTCTGGAAACGCATACTGTCAATATAAGTAGTGAAGTCATCAGCCTTAGTTGTGGGTACAAAGGAGAGGCCCTTCATAAGTACCCGCCTTTCGTTGTCATTCAGGACATGCTGGCTAAGATTGACCGTTACATCCTCCTCCTCCTGCGGGGTAGTGGGGGTCTTCTTCCAAAATCCGCCCCTGCGTGTATGCGGTCTTCGCCCCTTCCCCTGGAGCGGGTGGTAATGCCTAAAAAAGGCTGAGTGCTGTGCTGGTTCTCATTCTCCTGTGGCCGGTCACCCGAGTAATCTGTGTAAGAGCCAGAACTTGAATCCACTGTGTTCAGTTGTCGGTGTGCATATGTTCTAAACCTTCTTTGTCTTCTTGGCTGGTACTGGGCTCTTTCAACCGGTCCAAGTGTCCATCGGTAAACCTTTTTATCCTTATAATCCTCCATAACATAACCAAGTTTTTTGTTTTTGAAGGCAATTAAGGCATTGTTGTATTCCCGTAGTTGTGTGTTAATCTTGTCCATCCAGTTCTCTGATTTGTCCTGCATCAGGATCTGGCCTTTAACTTCCTCCAAAATGCTGATATCATCCTTTGCTTTTTGCATCTGACATCTGACTTCCTCGACCACTAGCAAGATCAAATCAAGGGAACATTTATTCAATATCGCTACCCATTTCCTGCAGAAGTCAGAGTTCTGTCTGCCTATGGTGGGCACATTGTTGATTCTAAAGCCTCTAGGTATCAGTCTCTTTCTATGGTACTCAGAAAGGTAAATGCCATGAAGTTTAAGATCCACCTCTTTTTTCTTCAATTTGATGAGTTGATTGTACACAGTCACAGCATTTTCCGCTGGATCTTCAGGTAGTAAGGTGTCAAACAGTATCCTTGCTGCATCCAAGTCACTCATGGATAGTGTCTCTGCACCCTCCACATCAGCTGGAATAGTGGCTGTGGCCTGCGTGGGTTCAATGTGCTCCATTGTTGCTTTAGTAGTACCAATTAGTCCCCAGTGAATACCCACACCGTGGTGATGATACAATGTTAAAACACAAGTCCGGTAGTACAACAGAGTGAGGGATCTGATGTGTCACTTGCTGGTGGGTGCATCAGGTGGGTATCCAAGCAAAAAGAGTCAGTTGCACTCTCACAAACAGTTCTCCAAGGGCCAGGGTGCTAGAGTAGTTGAAATGTAGCAAAACAGGAAACAGCACTCTCTGGACTTAAGTAAAAAACAAGTAGTTTATTCAGTAACGTTTCGGGGAATGCTCCCCTTCATCAGACCAACAACATACAAGTGAGACAAACATTTAAGCATACACAAACCCCTCCCCCTAGTGCAAAAAACCGCCAAAAATGGTTGCCATAGAAACCAAGCAACCAGTTCAAAGTAAATACATTTACCAATGCAACAATGACATCAAAGAAACCAGATCATTATGGTTAATTAGCATCAGGTCAATTAGCAAATCAACACATCATCCTACCACATAATACACCTGCTGTATATTAGTACTTCTAATACCCCAGTGGCAGTGTGTCCTTTTAAAGAGACATATCACAATATTATTAGCTAAGTACAGGAACACAAGAATGTGTAGAAAAAAGGGGTTGAAAAAACGTTTAGTTAAACCTCGGCACCTCAACATATTGAAATGCAATTCACGTAATGCACTTATAGTAAATGCCTAACTCATAATACCCGTACTACATAGTCAAGGGTCATGTGTACCATAAATGCTATAGAAGCAAATAGCAGCAAACTCGTTATACAGATACCTCAAACGATGTGTCCGTATTACATGCACAAAGTGTAGCATGACCTATGTAATCACCCTGTTCAGCATCAGACCAACCTCGCGCTGAATCTAGCACAGCTACTAGCGGAACAACAAGGGATATGCGCATGCGTGGAAACCCGGCACAGTCCAGCCCCCAATGCTCCAGCTAGGTACCCAATAGGATAGAAAGGACAAGCCCCCACACCGGACAAACAGAGTTAATAAAATGGCATGGTTTCCACGCATGCGCATATCCCTTGTTGTTCCGCTAGTAGCTGTGCTAGATTCAGCGCGAGGTTGGTCTGATGCTGAACAGGGTGATTACATAGGTCATGCTACACTTTGTGCATGTAATACGGACACATCGTTTGAGGTATCTGTATAACGAGTTTGCTGCTATTTGCTTCTATAGCATTTATGGTACACATGACCCTTGACTATGTAGTACGGGTATTATGAGTTAGGCATTTACTATAAGTGCATTACGTGAATTGCATTTCAATATGTTGAGGTGCCGAGGTTTAACTAAACGTTTTTTCAACCCCTTTTTTCTACACATTCTTGTGTTCCTGTACTTAGCTAATAATATTGTGATATGTCTCTTTAAAAGGACACACTGCCACTGGGGTATTAGAAGTACTAATATACAGCAGGTGTATTATGTGGTAGGATGATGTGTTGATTTGCTAATTGACCTGATGCTAATTAACCATAATGATCTGGTTTCTTTGATGTCATTCTTTGATGTCATTGTTGCATTGGTAAATGTATTTACTTTGAACTGGTTGCTTGGTTGCTATGGCAACCATTTTTGGCGGTTTTTTGCACTAGGGGGAGGGGTTTGTGTATGCTTAAATGTTTGTCTCACTTGTATGTTGTTGGTCTGATGAAGGGGAGCATTCCCCGAAACGTTACTGAATAAACTACTTGTTTTTTACTTAAGTCCAGAGAGTGCTGTTTCCTGTTTTGCTACATTTCAACTACTCTAGCACCCTGGCCCTTGGAGAACTGTTTGTGAGAGTGCAACTGACTCTTTTTGCTTGGATACCCACCTGATGCACCCACCAGCAAGTGACACATCAGATCCCTCACTCTGTTGTACTACCGGACTTGTGTTTTAACATTGTATCATCACCACGGTGTGGGTATTCACTGGGGACTAATTGGTACTACTAAAGCAACAATGGAGCACATTGAACCCACGCAGGCCACAGCCACTATTCCAGCTGATGTGGAGGGTGCAGAGACACTATCCATGAGTGACTTGGATGCAGCAAGGATACTGTTTGACACCTTACTACCTGAAGATCCAGCGGAAAATGCTGTGACTGTGTACAATCAACTCATCAAATTGAAGAAAAAAGAGGTGGATCTTAAACTTCATGGCATTTACCTTTCTGAGTACCATAGAAAGAGACTGATACCTAGAGGCTTTAGAATCAACAATGTGCCCACCATAGGCAGACAGAACTCTGACTTCTGCAGGAAATGGGTAGCGATATTGAATAAATGTTCCCTTGATTTGATCTTGCTAGTGGTCGAGGAAGTCAGATGTCAGATGCAAAAAGCAAAGGATGATATCAGCATTTTGGAGGAAGTTAAAGGCCAGATCCTGATGCAGGACAAATCAGAGAACTGGATGGACAAGATTAACACACAACTACGGGAATACAACAATGCCTTAATTGCCTTCAAAAACAAAAAACTTGGTTATGTTATGGAGGATTATAAGGATAAAAAGGTTTACCGATGGACACTTGGACCGGTTGAAAGAGCCCAGTACCAGCCAAGAAGACAAAGAAGGTTTAGAACATATGCACACCGACAACTGAACACAGTGGATTCAAGTTCTGGCTCTGACACAGATTACTCGGGTGACCGGCCACAGGAGAATGAGAACCAGCACAGCACTCAGCCTTTTTTAGGCATTACCACCCGCTCCAGGGGAAGGGGCGAAGACCGCATACACGCAGGGGCGGATTTTGGAAGAAGACCCCCACTACCCCGCAGGAGGAGGAGGATGTAACGGTCAATCTTAGCCAGCATGTCCTGAATGACAACGAAAGGCGGGTACTTATGAAGGGCCTCTCCTTTGTACCCACAACTAAGGCTGATGACTTCACTACTTATATTGACAGTATGCGTTTCCAGAGGCAGCTGAAATTGGGTGACTTTTTCCAGGGAAAGGGATTGGAAGAAAACAGACACCCCTTTAAGAAACCAAGTACATTTGAACCACCCACGACGAATCCAAGTATTAGAACCTATACTCGCCTTATCCAACAAAGATTGGGACAGAGGGAGCAAGGCCTAACTAGAAATAATATGACAACAACTGACTGGGAAGCTGTTCAATCCCTTAGAAATGACTCTACCATTGTCATACGCCCAGCGGACAAGGGTGGTGCGGTTGTTCTGCAGGATTATCAAGATTATAAGACTGAAATAGATAAACAACTGGCGGATGTCTCAACCTACAAAGCCTTACCTTGTGACCCCACGATTACCTATAAAGCACGGATTGACTCAGTTATTGAACATGCAGCACAAATGAACTGGATAGACCCTACCACCAAGGAATGGCTAACCACTAACAACCCAGTCAGGCCAATTCTCTATACACTCCCCAAGATACACAAACAATTGGTACATCCACCTGGACGCCCCATTGTCTCAGCACGGGGGTCACTCCTACAACCCCTGGCTAAATATGTTGACTCTATGCTACAACCACTGGTTGTAAACATGCGCTCATACCTAAGAGACTCCACCACACTCATTGCATATCTCACTGACATATCTGACATAGAACCAGGAGACGTGCTTGCCAGTCTTGACGTCACAAGCCTCTATACTATTATACCGCACGAAATGGGGATGGAGATAATTACCAACTGCCTTGAAAGATGCCCATATGTGGGTCCCCCTACCAGCTTTATTATTGAACTTCTATCTCTATGTCTTAAGCTGAACTACTTTAAATTCGAAAGGAGATTTTATCTTCAGCTCATGGGAACGTCCATGGGCTCGAATATGGCACCTGCTTTTGCAAACTTATTCATGGAACATATGGAGGAAAAGGTGTTCAAGGTATATGACAATCAACAAGTACGCTTTTACAAGCGCTACATTGATGATATCGTTGTGGTCTGGAGAGGCACGATTGAGTCCTTTGGCGAGTGGGTCAAATCCCTGAACACAATAGGGGGACAGGTTCAATTGAAGGAAGTGTCCAGCTACAATGAAGTGGATTTCCTGGATCTAAGAATTTATAAGATAAACAACAGATTGGGTACCACCTTATTTAAAAAGTCTACCGACAGAAACACACTGCTACATGCTTCTAGTTACCATCCAAGATCACTCATAAAAGCCATCCCTAAGGCACAGCTGCTGAGAGTCATCCGCAATAACACATCAGAGGAAAACCGTGAGGTACAACTGAAAGAAATGGAATCACGGTTTTACAGCAGAGGATACAATGGTAACACTATAAAGGAAGCAAGGGCCCAGTTGAGCATGAAAATGCCAAAAAGAGACCAACAGAAGAGGATGAATTTTGTCACTGCATACACCCCTAGCACGAGAACACTAGGAGTTACTTTAAAAGAGAAATGGGATATTGTCCAGACTGATCCATCATTACCATACCACGACTATGGACCACCCAGAATTGGATATAAGAGGGGAAGAAACCTAAAAGACATCTTAATGAACACTGATCCAACTGATAGCTACAGCAAGG
Organism: Bombina bombina; assembly: GCF_027579735.1. Lineage (NCBI taxonomy): Eukaryota > Metazoa > Chordata > Amphibia > Anura > Bombinatoridae > Bombina > Bombina bombina. The sequence continues at coordinate 385,218,259 of NC_069499.1, forward strand.
TCAAGACAAACACCAAAAGGGGCTCCTACAAGTGCCCGAGTTGTGTAACGTGTAACGCCATGCTGCAATGCAAGCAATTCAAACATCCACACAATAACACGAGCTACAAGATCAAGCATTTCCTTACGTGTACCACAAAATTTGTGGTGTACATGCTGAATTGCAACTGTGGCCTATTCTATATAGGTAAGACGTCAGATGACATTAAGAAAAGGATGGCTAATCACAGGAGTGCCATCCGGACGGCAATTGAGAAAGGCAAGAGTGACCAACCGGTGGCCAGACATTTTATGGAGAAGGGTCACTCTGTGGCGGACCTGAGATTTAAACTCATCGATCATGTACCCCCAATGCCTAGGGGAGGTGACAGGGACACCCGTCTCTTACAGAAGGAGGCCGAGTGGATTTTCAAACTGGACACTATACACCCCAGAGGTTTGAACATGGGGATAGACTGGCATTGTTTTTTATGAACTAAGCTGTGTACGCTTCTAATGTATCTGGTTGTATCTTTCTAAGGGGATTAATTTAGTTTGTACAGTATCTGATACTATGTTTGCATTCTTTTATCCACAGTGGGTTCATGAAGTCTGGTTGCTGATTGGCTGTAGGCTCTGCCCATATTTATCCTCCAGGAGGGGTGCCCAATGGTTGTACCCTTATTTAGGTTGTTTCTGTTATGTATATTAGTGGATGTTACTTTTGATGCACACGGCAGTGTTGACACATCACTGAGTGCTGGTGCTACTAACCTTGCACTACGGAACCCTGTTAGCACTAGTATTTTCTGTATCTAGGGGGATGGGACCTGCCTGTACTATGTATTTATTCACATTAGTTTAGGGGTCTCTTTTCCTTTATAGCGATCCTTATATTTCTGGGCCACCGGGCTCTAGCAAACCTGTAATCACAGCATCAGCCTGAAACATACTGTGACCGACATATCTTTTGACTTTGGACCCCTGCCCCCCTATCTCATAGCAAAACTGTCACTCACACAGGGATAGGGGCTTGTCCCAGACGGCCTATCAGGGACCTTGCCTTACACAGTAATAATTGACTGGGCATGGCTTACACGCATGCGCACACTTATAGACATCCTTTTTGTGACCCTGTAAAATTGCCTATGCACGGACAATAGGTGTCTTGACCGCAAGACCGGTGCTGACAGGTTAGAAATGACAGACGCATATACCCTTCTCATCGTGTATGTCAGACTGAACTAGCTGGGTTACTAGACCTAAGTGGGTGACTCCTGATATCTGGGTATTAGGGGTGTTGTACTATCTTCTACTGCATATCCTGCTGCATTTATTACGTTCATGACCCGGACCCTTCCTTCCCTTAGTAATACCTTGGGGCCCTCTTACCATGCCATTTTATTAACTCTGTTTGTCCGGTGTGGGGGCTTGTCCTTTCTATCCTATTGGGTACCTAGCTGGAGCATTGGGGGCTGGACTGTGCCGGGTTTCCACGCATGCGCATATCCCTTGTTGTTCCGCTAGTAGCTGTGCTAGATTCAGCGCGAGGTTGGTCTGATGCTGAACAGGGTGATTACATAGGTCATGCTACACTTTGTGCATGTAATACGGACACATCGTTTGAGGTATCTGTATAACGAGTTTGCTGCTATTTGCTTCTATAGCATTTATGGTACACATGACCCTTGACTATGTAGTACGGGTATTATGAGTTAGGCATTTACTATAAGTGCATTACGTGAATTGCATTTCAATATGTTGAGGTGCCGAGGTTTAACTAAACGTTTTTTCAACCCCTTTTTTCTACACATTCTTGTGTTCCTGTACTTAGCTAATAATATTGTGATATGTCTCTTTAAAAGGACACACTGCCACTGGGGTATTAGAAGTACTAATATACAGCAGGTGTATTATGTGGTAGGATGATGTGTTGATTTGCTAATTGACCTGATGCTAATTAACCATAATGATCTGGTTTCTTTGATGTCATTGTTGCATTGGTAAATGTATTTACTTTGAACTGGTTGCTTGGTTGCTATGGCAACCATTTTTGGTGGTTTTTTGCACTAGGGGGAGGGGTTTGTGTATGCTTAAATGTTTGTCTCACTTGTATGTTGTTGGTCTGATGAAGGGGAGCATTCCCCGAAACGTTACTGAATAAACTACTTGTTTTTTACTTAAGTCCAGAGAGTGCTGTTTCCTGTTTTGCTACATTTCAACTACTCTAGCACCCTGGCCCTTGGAGAACTGTTTGTGAGAGTGCAACTGACTCTTTTTGCCTATATATATATATATATATATATATATATATATATATATATATATATATATATATATATATATAAAAAAAGATACGGAGGGGACGCAATTGCTATGAGCTTCTAGAAAAGGGCCATATAGTTCCAAAATAAATACTAGTATGGCTGCAATTGAATTTGTGGTGCAGACCCTTAAATAAATTTCATGGTTTAGTAAGAAAGAGAAAATCCTGGAAAAAATAGATGCCAGGATAAAAGACAGGGAAATCAGCACTCTTTTAAAAAAAGTTTTATTAAGCTCAAAAAAAAAATATGTATAATACTGTGTATCCAAAATGAAAGCTGTAGTGGTTTCAAGAGAGATCAATCTCTGACAGTTAAATCCTAGGACAAAATTATCTTAGGAATATACTTAGCAATAGGTAAATACACAAATGACCAAGTAGTGTGTGTAATAGAAACATAAAACATAATAATTAACAAACCTGACCGGTCAGGGGTAAGTGTTCAAGCATGAACAGGATATATTAATAAAAGACGTAACTTCTATTAAATATTAGACAAGGGTATCTCATTGTACTCACAATGCTATAGATGCAGTATATATCTAGGGAAACTATAGTCAGACTGCTATTTCTTACTGCAGTCGGCACCTTGTAGAAATATAAGGCAAACTGCCGAGCAGATATCAAACTGGGAACAAGAAAGTTTCTTTCTGACTATGTACCTCAAGATATAATTCAGGTATATATGATACAAGTTTGAGCAAAAGCAATGTAATAATTGTACAAAGTATTACTGAGATATATTAGTGAGGAACAATTATCAAACTACTACACCCTGCTGCGTACGGTACCTTATCAGATAAGGCTTAATGCCGGGCAGGTATAGTGATGGGATCTAAGTAGTTACTGATAATGTACCTCAAAATATTTACATATGTCTGTACATAAACAAGCAAGCATTAAAAAAAAAAAAACAGAGATGGAGTATGCTCAGCAATGATTAGTAATAAGCAAGTAGTAGCGTGATGCTTGAAAAGTCATTGCAGAGGTCCTTAGCTTAAGGTCATATATGCATAAGGTGAAAAGTCATGAAAAAGTGGCAAGCATTGTGTAGAGTTGCAGATCAAGTATGCTAGATGTTAGTATGCTGTAAGCGATAGATAGAAATCACAGACTCTTATATATAGAGTGGCTTCTGTTTCCACCTCTCTCTGCAGGGTAACGATATCCAAGTCTAACATCAGTATGCCTATTTGTCAGGGCAAGTTATAGCTGCATACGACCTGTCTCCTGTCAAGTCCTCAGACTGATGCTTGTTATATAGTCATCAGTGGTTTTCCCGGGACCTCCAAACTTTTCCTAGATGCGATGCTTGTCTTGTATCTCCGTTCAGTGGCGTTCACACTGACCACATGCACCGTGTCGGCTCGTCCAATGCCGATGCGCGTTTCACCCGTTGGGTGTGTCGGGCTTCGTCAGGGCGTGATGACGTAGGGAGCGTCTCATCTCCCTTTTAAGCTTCCTAGGTTGCACGCCTCTTCTTTCCAAATTTCTTAAGAACCAATCATATTTAGAGAGAATAAATGCGTAAATACTTAACTCTCTATAGCTTACATAATTGTGATGCAAACCTGTCAAAACCGGGCTAATAAGTCCTAATGGAAAGATACATATATACACACCGGTTAATTTTGGTCATTTATGTACTTATGAAAGTAACGGACATTATTACAGGTGTAAAAGTACCTATGGCAATGGGAGCCCTAAATTTATAATGCTTAGAAAAAACTGCTAAATATTTGTGACAGACCAAATTAATTATATACATAGCTAAAATTTATCACTGTTGAATGAAGTAATATTGTTACTTTATAATGCAATTTGCACATGTCTGAAATAGAGGAGTACTGTTATAACAGTAACTGTTCCTTATAGGAAGCAGGCCATGTCTATTCTGTCATTTAGTCCATTAGGCATCTGGGTTTGTAGGATAGTAATCCACCTACATTCTTTCTGGAGGAGGACCCTATCGTTATCACCCCCTCTATTGTTGGTAATGCCTCTGTCAATACCAACAAATGAGAGAGAGTCAGGGTTACAGGCATGAATTTCTTAAAAATGTTTAGCCACATTACTTTTGGGATTTTTATATTTTATATCGTCCCGATGCTCAGTTATTCTGTCCTTTATCGCTCTCCTTGTTTTACCCACGTAAAAATTGCATTATAAAGTAACAATATTACTTCATTCAACAGTGATAAATTTTAGCTATGTATATAATTAATTTGGTCTGTCACAAATATTTAGCAGTTTTTTCTAAGCATTATAAATTTAGGGCTCCCATTGCCATAGGTACTTTTACACCTGTAATAATGTCCGTTACTTTCATAAGTACATAAATGACCAAAATTAACCGGTGTGTATATATGTATCTTTCCATTAGGACTTATTAGCCCGGTTTTGACAGGTTTGCATCACAATTATGTAAGCTATAGAGAGTTAAGTATTTACGCATTTATTCTCTCTAAATATGATTGGTTCTTAAGAAATTTGGAAAGAAGAGGCATGCAACCTAGGAAGCTTAAAAGGGAGATGAGACGCTCCCTACGTCATCACGCCCTGACGAAGCCCGACACACCCAACGGGTGAAACGCGCATCGGCATTGGACGAGCCGACACGGTGCATGTGGTCAGTGTGAACGCCACTGAATGGAGATACAAGACAAGCATCGCATCTAGGAAAAGTTTGGAGGTCCCGGGAAAACCACTGATGACTATATAACAAGCATCAGTCTGAGGACTTGACAGGAGACAGGTTGTATGCAGCTATAACTTGGCCTGACAAATAGGCATACTGATGTTAGACTTGGATATCGTTACCCTGCAGAGAGAGGTGGAAACAGAAGCCACTCTATATATAAGAGTCTGTGATTTCTATCTATCGCTTACAGCATACTAACATCTAGCATACTTGATCTGCAACTCTACACAATGCTTGCCACTTTTTCATGACTTTTCACCTTATGCATATATGACCTTAAGCTAAGGACCTCTGCAATGACTTTTCAAGCATCACGCTACTACTTGCTTATTACTAATCATTGCTGAGCATACTCCATCTCTGTTTTTTAATGCTTGCTTGTTTATGTACAGACATATGTAAATATTTTGAGGTACATTATCAGTAACTACTTAGATCCCATCACTATACCTGCCCGGCATTAAGCCTTATCTGATAAGGTGCCGTACGCAGCAGGGTGTAGTAGTTTGATAATTGTTCCTCACTAATATATCTCAGTAATACTTTGTACAATTATTACATTGCTTTTGCTCAAACTTGTATCATATATACCTGAATTATATCTTGAGGTACATAGTCAGAAAGAAACTTTCTTGTTCCCAGTTTGATATCTGCTCGGCAGTTTGCCTTATATTTCTACAAGGTGCCGACTGCAGTAAGAAATAGCAGTCTGACTATAGTTTCCCTAGATATATACTGCATCTATAGCATTGTGAGTACAATGAGATACCCTTGTCTAATATTTAATAGAAGTTACGTCTTTTATTAATATATCCTGTTCATGCTTGAACACTTACCCCTGACCGGTCAGGTTTGTTAATTATTATGTTTTATGTTTCTATTACACACACTACTTGGTCATTTGTGTATTTACCTATTGCTAAGTATATTCCTAAGATAATTTTGTCCTAGGATTTAACTGTCAGAGATTGATCTCTCTTGAAACCACTACAGCTTTCATTTTGGATACACAGTATTATACATATTTTTTTTTTGAGCTTAATAAAACTTTTTTAAAAGAGTGCTGATTTCCCTGTCTTTTATCCTGGCATCTATTTTTTCCAGGATTTTCTCTTTCTTACTAAACCATGAAATATATATATATATATATATATATATATATATATATATACATATATATATATATATATCTCAAACACCTTAAAAGTTAAAAAACGTATTTTACTGTACAAACTTAACATTACAATGTGTTTCACTTAGAAAAAAATGTTCTTAGTATTTTAAAATATATATTCCTATACATACAAAGAGAGAAGCGCTCTACCAGGAACGAACAACAGCTCAGTGGCTTGTTCTATGGCGATTTACCACCGGAAAGCAGCCTCTTTTAGACCAGTGTGCTTTTCACAGAAGAAAACTTTCCTGAAGTATATCAGTCTGATCCTGCCAAGTAAGGTCAGTCCAGCCCCAAAATACCAGGCAATTCTCCTCTGAACAAGGAACATGACAACCCCAGACGATCGTTTTGGACTCCTATGGGCCTCTTCAGTGAGGTGCAGCCACATTCCTCTAAGCACACTGGGCAAGGAGTCCACGTCTGGTTTCCCCCATCACCCATAGGGAGACTTCCCCAGGGTCATAATAATTTGCATACAAAGAGAGAAGCGCTCTGGGGTTGTCATGTTCCTTGTTCAGAGGAGAATTGCCTGGTATTTCGGGGCTGGACTGACCTTACTTGGCGGGATCAGACTGATATACTTCAGGAAAGTTTTCTTCTGTGAAAAGCACACTTGTCTAAAAGAGGCTGCTTCCGGGTGGTAAATTGCCATAGAACAAGCCACTGAGCTGTTGTTCGTTCCTGGTAGAGCGCTTCTCTCTTTGTATGCATATTCCTATACATATCTGTATATATATATCTATACCTATATATATATATATATTTAAAATAATCAGAACATTTTCAATTAAAAATATGAAGGACATTGGAATGTTAAATATTCATAACTACCTTAAGGTTTAGCACTGTAGTGAAGGTGTTATGTTAGTGCACAAGAGATAAGTATTAGAGTTTTTTTTTGTTCTGCATGCTCCATTAAAGTCTATGAACTGTAGAATTTAACAAGGTCAAGGTATCCGTAGTCCTGAATTTAGCGTGCATCAGGTTTCACTTGTGTGCAAACAATTGACTTCAACTTGTAATAACCTCACTATGTTTGCGAGTAAAAAAAATAATTTGACTGCCACTCTTAATCTGGCCTTAGATTAGCAAAAAATCCCACATTCACAAACTACCAACAATCAAAAATAAAGCTGGTAATTTTTGAACTTAATAACATATTGCTTGCTGCATTTTTAATGTAATTTTGACTTATAAAGCATTTGCTTGATTACAACCACCTTGAAACCTAATTTACAATATGCATAGACAGCTTCAACCAAAGTCTATTACAACCAATCATAATTTCATTGATTTAACACCTTTAGGCCTAGATTTAGAGTTCGGCGGTAAAAGGGCTGTTAACGCTCCGCGGGTTTTTTTCTGGCCGCACCATAAATTTAACTCTGGTATCGAGAGTTCAAACAAATGCTGCGTTAGGCTCCAAAAAAGGAGCGTAGAGCATTTTTACCGCAAATGCAACTCTCGATACCAGAGTTGCTTACGGACGCGGCCGGCATCAAAAACGTGCTCGTGCACGATTCTCCCATAGGAAACAATGGGGCTGTTTGAGCTGAAAAAAAACCTAACACCTGCAAAAAAGCAGCGTTCAGCTCCTAACGCAGCCCCATTGTTTCCTATGGGGAAACACCTCCTAAGTCTGCACCTAACACCCTAACATGTACCCCGAGTCTAAACACCCCTAACCTTACACTTATTAACTCCTAATCTGCCGCCCCCGCTATCGCTGACCCCTGCATTACACTTTTAACCCCTAATCTGCCGCTCCGTAAACCGCCGCCACCTACGTTATCCCTATGTACCCCTAATCTGCTGCCCTAACATCGCCGACCCCTATGTTATATTTATTAACCCCTAATCTGCCCCCCACAACGTCGCCGACACCTGCCTACACTTATTAACCCCTAATCTGCCGAGCGGACCTGAGCGCTACTATAATAAAGTTATTAACCCCTAATCCGCCTCACTAACCCTATCATAAATAGTATTAACCCCTAATCTGCCCTCCCTAACATCGCCGACACCTACCTTCAATTATTAACCCCTAATCTGCCGACCGGAGCTCACCGCTATTCTAATAAATGTATTAACCCCTAAAGCTAAGTCTAACCCTAACACTAACACCCCCCTAAGTTAAATATAATTTTTATCTAACGAAATAAATTAACTCTTATTAAATAAATGATTCCTATTTAAAGCTAAATACTTACCTGTAAAATAAATCCTAATATAGCTACAATATAAATTATAATTATATTATAGCTATTTTAGGATTAATATTTATTTTACAGGCAACTTTGTAATTATTTTAACCAGGTACAATAGCTATTAAATAGTTAAGAACTATTTAATAGTTACCTAGTTAAAATAATAACAAATTTACCTGTAAAATAAATCCTAACCTAAGATATAATTAAACCTAACACTACCCTATCAATAAAATAATTAAATAAACTACCTACAATTACCTACAATTAACCTAACACTACACTATCAATAAATTAATTAAACACAATTGCTACAAATAAATAAAATTAAATAAACTATCTAAAGTACAAAAAATAAAAAAGAACTAAGTTACAGAAAATAATAAAATATTTACAAACATAAGAAAAATATTACAACAATTTTAAACTAATTACACCTACTCTAAGCCCCCTAATAAAATAACAAAGCCCCCCAAAATAAAAAATTCCCTACCCTATTCTAAAATACAAATATTACAAGCTCTTTTACCTTACCAGCCCTGAACAGGGCCCTTTGCGGGGCATGCCCCAAGAATTTCAGCTCTTTTGCCTGTAAAAAAAAACATACAATACCCCCCCCCCCAACATTACAACCCACCACCCACATACCCCTAATCTAACCCAAACCCCCCTTAAATAAACCTAACACTACCCCCCTGATGATCTTCCTACCTTGTCTTCACCATGCCAGGTTCACCGATCCGTCCTGGCTCCAAGATCTTCATCCAACCCAAGCGGGGGCTAGACATCCACTGAAGAAGTCCAGAAGAGGGTCCAAAGTCTTCCTCCTATCCGGCAAGAAGAGGACATCCGGACCGGCAAACATCTTCTCCAAGCGGCATCTTCTATCTTCTTCCATCCGATGACGACCGGCTCCATCTTGAAGACCTCCAGCGCGGATCCATCCTCTTCTTCCGACGACTAGACGACGAATGACGGTTCCTTTAAGGGACGTCATCCAAGATGGCGTCCCTCGAATTCCGATTGGCTGATAGGATTCTATCAGCCAATCGGAATTAAGGTAGGAATTTTCTGATTGGCTGATGGAATCAGCCAATCAGAATCAAGTTCAATCCGATTGGCTGATCCAATCAGCCAATCAGATTGAGCTCGCATTCTATTGGCTGATCGGAACAGCCAATAGAATGCGAGCTCAATCTGATTGGCTGATTGGATCAGCCAATCGGATTGAACTATATTCTGATTGGCTGATTCCATCAGCCAATCAGAAAATTCCTACCTTAATTCCGATTGGCTGATAGAATCCTATCAGCCAATCGGAATTCGAGGGACGCCATCTTGGATGACGTCCCTTAAAGGAACCGTCATTCGTCGTCTAGTCGTCGGAAGAAGAGGATGGATCCGCGCTGGAGGTCTTCAAGATGGAGCCGGTCGTCATCGGATGGAAGAAGATAGAAGATGCCGCTTGGAGAAGATGTTTGCCGGTCCGGATGTCCTCTTCTTGCCGGATAGGAGGAAGACTTTGGACCCTCTTCTGGACTTCTTCAGTGGATGTCTAGCCCCCGCTTGGGGTGGATGAAGATCTTGGAGCCAGGACGGATCGGTGAACCTGGCATGGTGAAGACAAGGTAGGAAGATCATCAGGGGGGTAGTGTTAGGTTTATTTAAGGGGGGTTTGGGTTAGATTAGGGGTATGTGGGTGGTGGGTTGTAATGTTGGGGGGGGGTATTGTATGTTTTTTTTTACAGGCATAAGAGCTGAAATTCTTGGGGCATGCCCCGCAAAGGGCCCTGTTCAGGGCTGGTAAGGTAAAAGAGCTTGTAATATTTGTATTTTAGAATAGGGTAGGGAATTTTTTATTTTGGGGGGCTTTGTTATTTTATTAGGGGGCTTAGAGTAGGTGTAATTAGTTTAAAATTGTTGTAATATTTTTCTTATGTTTGTAAATATTTTATTATTTTCTGTAACTTAGTTCTTTTTTATTTTTTGTACTTTAGATAGTTTATTTAATTTTATTTATTTGTAGCAATTGTGTTTAATTAATTTATTGATAGTGTAGTGTTAGGTTAATTGTAGGTAATTGTAGGTAGTTTATTTAATTATTTTATTGATAGGGTAGTGTTAGGTTTAATTATATCTTAGGTTAGGATTTATTTTACAGGTAAATTTGTAATTATTTTAACTAGGTAACTATTAAATAGTTCTTAACTATTTAATAGCTATTGTACCTGGTTAAAATAATTACAAAGTTGCCTGTAAAATAAATATTAATCCTAAAATAGCTATAATATAATTATAATTTATATTGTAGCTATATTAGGATGTATTTTACAGGTAAGTATTTAGCTTTAAATAGGAATTATTTATTTAATAAGAGTTAATTTATTTCGTTAGATAAAAATTATATTTAACTTAGGGGGGTGTTAGTGTTAGGGTTAGACTTAGCTTTAGGGGTTAATACATTTATTAGAATAGCGGTGAGCTCCGGTCGGCAGATTAGGGGTTAATAATTGAAGGTAGGTGTCGGCGATGTTAGGGAGGGCAGATTAGGGGTTAATACTATTTATGATAGGGTTAGTGAGGCGGATTAGGGGTTAATAACTTTATTATAGTAGCGCTCAGGTCCGCTCGGCAGATTAGGGGTTAATAAGTGTAGGTAGGTGTCGGCGACGTTGTGGGGGGCAGATTAGGGGTTAATAAATATAACATAGGGGTCGGCGATGTTAGGGGTAGCAGATTAGGGGTACATAGGGATAACGTAGGTGGCGGCGATTTGCGGTCGGAAGATTAGGGGTTAATTATTTTAAGTAGCTTGCGGCGACGTTGTGGGGGGCAAGTTAGGGGTTAATAGATATAATACAGGGGTCAGCGGTGTTAGGGGCAGCAGATTAGGGGTACATAAGTATAACGTAGGTGGCGGTCGGCAGATTAGGGGTTAAAAATTTTAATCGAGTGGCGGCGATGTGGGGGGACCTCGGTTTAGGGGTACATAGGTAGTTTATGGGTGTTAGTGTACTTTAGGGTACAGTAGTTAAGAGCTTTATAAACCGGCGTTAGCCAGAAAGCTCTTAACTCCTGCTATTTTCAGGCGGCTGGAATCTTGTCGTTAGAGCTCTAACGCTCACTGCAGAAACGACTCTAAATACCGGCGTTAGGAAGATCCCATTGAAAAGATAGGCTACGCAAATGGCGTAGGGGGATCTGCGGTATGGAAAAGTCGCGGCTGTAAAGTGAGCGTTAGACCCTTTAATCACTGACTCCAAATACCAGCGGGCGCCCAAAACCAGCGTTAGGAGCCTCTAACGCTGGTTTTGACGGCTACCGCCGAACTCTAAATCTAGGCCTTAGTTTGCTCACTGTCAAAACAATATAATTGTTGTAGTTTAAGACTTGGGGCCCGATGATCTAAACTTCACCAGATAAGACGATTTTTTTTCTCGCCGAGGCTCACTTTAAAAATTAAATCCTTTGGCAAATAGAAATCACATCATGCAGTTTCCTGCGCATATCATCCTACAATTGCCTATATTTTCATTTGCATGTTTTTTATATTAGGGTTATAAGTATTTTAAGTGTTTTGAGAAAAGCTCGCCACTTTAGTTAGCGAGAAAAACAGTGAGAACTGTAGTGCAAAAATCTTTACAGAATTACGTTTAGAGAGACAATTTCAAACACGATGATGTTCAGACCATTTTACAAAAAACAATTACGATTTGTATTTCAAATCTAGCATACTTAAATAATGATTTACCCTGTGCATATTTAATATGATTTATTCCTGTGTAATTTACATACATATTTTAAATTTTTTACAAAATACGATTTTTGCTAAAGAGTTTCGTTATGATTTTTGATGCACCTTAACAATACATATTTTTGAGTGAAGGATTCAATTATTTGTTTTGTAAGAAATTTAACATACAAATTTTAATTGTACAATTTTGTAACGTCCCCATTTCCTCCCCATACAAAAATGTAATATACGCCCCTTAGCAAGACACCCCATTTTCAGGATAATGCCTGAAGAAACAGCCAAAGCAGCTGAGAAACATGTGGCAAATCTGTTTTTAAGAGATGTACATAGTATTGATGCTCTTCTGATTTTAAGCATTTTAATAAATTATGTTTTATTGAAAATGCTGCTTCATTCTCAAATCTATAATCAGGATTGGTGGCAAGCAAGTCAGCAGGGAGTAGCCAACTCCACACCTGGTATCAGTGAGCTGGGACACTGAGAGATCTCAGCAGTCTCCAATAAGCACATTTGGTGCTGCTCCGTTTGTGAGTATAATTGTATCACTTATATAAAAGAGTAGAAGGAAGCAGCACTCTTAATCCATTGCCCATAAAATCCAAAAGTTTATTAAGGAGGGTGTGTGCACTGTTGTCCAATTACAGCCCCTTAATCATAGCACGAAACATGCAAGGATTTGCTCCCCCTCCACTTGTGTAGCTTGTACTGTGCTGTGCTTGTCTACTTGTTTTAAACGGCTTGTAATAAACTTTTGGATTTTATGGACAATGGATTAAGAGTGCTGCTTCCTTCTACTCTTTACTATTGGATTTGGCTTGATTCTCGTTTTAGCTGGCACCACGCCAACAGTGCTTTTCTCTGTGCCGACATTCTGGGGCTGTAATTGGACAACAGCGCACACACCCTCCTTAGGCTGTAGCGACGTCATTTTCCTACTCACTGTATCACTTATATACACTGTGTGCACAATTATTTGGCAAGTGAGTAAATTCACCAAATCATAATTTGTATGCATATTGTCCAACTCCAAGCTGCATAAACTTGAATGCTTATTGGATTTAAGCATAGCAGGTGATGTGTATTTGTGTAATAAGGGAGGGTGTGGCCTAAGGAGATTAACACCCTATATCAAAATGTGCATAATTATTAGGTAGCTTCTTTTCCTCAGGCAAAATGGGTCAAAAAAAGAGATTTAACTGACTCTGAAAAGTAAAAAATAATAAAAAGTCTTTCAGATGGATGCAGCACTCTTGAAATTGCTAAGATATTGGGCTGTGATCGCAGAACCATCAACGTTTTGATGCAAATAGTCAACAGGGTTGGAAGAAATGTGTTGAGAAAAAAAGACACAAATTAATTGCCAAAGATTTGAGAAGAATCAAATGTGAAGCTACCAGGAACCCATTATCCTCCAGTGTTGTCAAATTCCAGAACTGCAACCTACCTGGAGTACCCAGAAGTACAAGGTGTTCAGTGCTCAGAGACATGGCCAAGGTAAGGAAGGCTGAAACCCGACCACCACTGAACTAGACACATACGTTGAAACGTCAAGACTGGGCCAAGAAATATCTGAAGACATATTTTTCAAAGGTTTTATGGACTGATGAGATGAGAGTGACTTTTGACGGACCAGATGGATGGGCCTGTGGCTTGATCAGTAACAGTACAGAACTCCACTTTGACTCAGATGCCAGCAAGGTTGTGGTGGGGTACTTTTATGGGCTGGTATTATTAAAGATGAGCTAGTTGGATCTTTTGAGGCTGAAGATGGACTCAAAATCAACTCCCAAAACTACTGCCAGTTTTTAGAAGACACTTGTTTCAATGAGTGGTACAGAATAAAGTCTGCATCTTTCAAAAAGACCATTACCTAGATTATGAGTTTTGCATTTGTGTTTTAATGCTGAAAAAATGGCCAATTCAGCGGTAAAACAGCAACGCAGCCATTACATGTCTTGTTGGTATAACTGTACCGCAAGCCTTTTAGTCTGTAACGCAACGTCAGTCCCGCACTCGAAAAAAATATGTTTTTGCATGGGATTTCCATAGCGCTGCCATTACAGGTTTTGCGGTGAGGCTAAAAAGCTTGCGTTATAGCCTATACCAACATGATCTGTTCTGCAATCTGAGACCAGTAGTTATGAGAGTAGTTATGAGTTTTATGCAACAAAACTGTAAAGTGTTACAAAGTACACTAACACCCATAAACTACCTATTAACCCCTAAACCGAGGCCCTCCAGCATCGCAAACACTATTTTAAAGTTATTAACCCCTAATCTGCCGCTCCTGACATCGCCACAACTAATAAAATTTATTAACCCCTATTCCGCCACTCCCTGACATCGCCACCACTAAATAAAGTTGTTAACAACTTCAGTTTCCTCGCACTCAAATAAGTGAAGTTCAGTATAAAAGCAGTAAATCACTTTTATTCAAATTTAAAAAATGACTTGAATGAAAAAATAAAGCCAAACACATTTCGTTATACAACATAACTTCTTCAATGGCTTCCTTAACCTGAAGTACCTGCACAGGAGATTTATGGGGGATCATATAGTCCCTTCTCCATTAAATTTGTTAACTCTCTAGTGCCCGGTAACTTCTGGATAAATGGATGCTTTCAGGTTTTGAGGATGTTTGTGCACTTTTACATATACAATTTTTCAATTGTTCATTATTTCTACTACATGTCAATAAATACATATAGAGGCACTAAACATATAATATTTATACAATAAATATAAATATTTGCTTGTTCTCAATACTCATAAAATAACCGATAGCATTATAGAGACAATTTGGTGCAATTACATAATCTTACTTCCAAAAATATAAATACCCATTGCATTTTTATTTATATTTAAAGACCCTTGGAGATACATTCTTTATTCAGTGAACAATTTTACATCCCATTCTGAATTTAACGCTAAAGGGACTCTTGTGCTCAGGTGAAAAATCCAGAAAATCTCTCGTTTTCTCAGGGATTTCACTCTCTCCCCTCCTCTGGGGTGTCTCTTAATATGTTCTATACCATGAAGTTTTAACAGAGAGCTGTCAGAGTTATGATACCTATGAAAATGTGTGGCGATGGGAGTTGTGGACTTAGGATCATCTATAGCTCTTAGATGTTCCAAAAAAATGATCCTTCAAAGGTCTAGTCTAGACACTAAATAAAGTTATTAACCCCTAAACTTCTGGCCTCCCACATCACCACCACTACATAAAACTATTAACCCCTAAACCGCCAGCCCCCACATCACAAAAAACTAAATTAAACTATTAACCCCTAAACCTAACAACCCTCTAACTTTAAATTAAAATTACAAGATCCCTATCTTGAAATAAATAAAAATTTACCTAGGAAATTAAACAAAAAATCATTTTAATCTATAAATTAAACTAACATTACTATTATACTAAAATTAAAATAACTACAAATTGTTTAGACTTAGGATTTAAGTTAGGGTGTTAGGTGTTAACGTAACTTTTTTTTCCCCATAGACATCAATGAGGTTGCGTTACGGAGCTTTTTCATTCTGTGATCGCAGGTGTTAGGTTTTTTTCTAACACTTTCTCCTCATTGATGTCTAAGGGTAAAACGTGCACTAACACGTCAAAGCAGTGCTTGGATTTTGTGCGGTATGGAAATCATCGCAACCATATCGCACGTACAAGGCAAAAGAATAATGACATGCCCCCCTTCCTCACCTGACCTAAACCCTATTGAGAACTTGTTGGTCTTTCTTAAACAGGAGATTTACAGTGAAGGTAAACAGTACTCCTCTCTTAACAGTTTGTGGGAGGCTGTGGTTACTGCTGCACAAAAAGTTGATTGTCAACAGTTCAAGAAATTGACTCCATGGCCCCTATTTAAGAAAGTCTGGCGGACCTGATCTGACAGTGCGGATCAGGTCCGCCAAACCTTGCTGAATACAATCAGCCAATCAGATTGAGCTTGCATTCTATTGGCTGATCGGAACAGCCAATAGAATGCGAGCTCAATCTCATTGGCTGATTGGATCAGCCAATCGGATTGAACTTGAATCTGATTGGCTGATTTAATCAGCCAATCAGATTTTTCCTACCTTAATTCCGATTGGCTGATAGAATCCTATCAGCCAATTGGAATTCGAGGGACGCCATCTTGGATGATGTCATTTAAAGGAACCTTCATTCGGCGAATAGGCGTCGGTTGAAGAGGATGGATCCGCGTCGGCTGGAAGAAGATGGCTCTGCTCCGGATGGATGAAGATAGAAGATGCCGCTTGGATGAAGATGTCTGCCGGTCCGGATGTCTTCTTCTGCCCGGATAGGATGAAAACTTCTGCCGGTCTGGATGTGCTCTTCTGCCCCATCGGATGAAGACTTCGGCCCGGCTGTGTGAAGATGACTCAAGGTAGTGTTAGGTTTATTTAAGGGGGGTTTTGGTTAGAGTAGGGGTATGTGGGTGGTGGGTTTTAATGTTGGGGGGGTTTTATTTTTTTTTACAGGCAAAAGAGCTGATTACTTTGGGGCATGCCCTGCAAAAAGCCCTTTTAAGGGCTGGTAAAAGAGCTGGTTACTTTTTAATTTAGAATAGGGTAGGGACATTTACTATTTTGAGGGCTTTTTTATTTTATTAGGGGGCTTAGAGTAGGTGTAATTAGCCTAATATTCTTGTAATCTTTTTTATTTTTTGTAATTTAGTGGGGGGTGGGTTTGTAATTTAGTTTAGTTTATTTAATTGTATGTAATTGTAGGTAATTTATTTAATTAATTTATTGATAGTGTAGTGTTAGGTTTAATTGTAACTTAGGTTAGGATTTATTTTACAGGTAATTTTGTTATTATTTTATCTAGGTAGCTATTAAATAGTTATTAACTATTTAATAGCTATTGTACCTAGTTAAAATAAAAAGTTGCCTGTAAAATAAATATAAATCCTAAAATAGCTACAATATAATTATTCGTTATATTGTAGCTAAATTAGGGTTTATTTTACAGGTAAGTATTTAGTTTTAAATAGGAATACTTTAGTTAATAAGATTTAATTTATTTCATTAGATTAAAATTATATTTAACTTATTGGGGTGTTAGGGTTAAGGTTAGACTTAGCTTTAGGGGTTAATACATTTATTATAGTAGCGGCGAGGTTCGGTCGGCAGATTAGGGGTTAATACTTGAAGTTAGGTGGCGGCGATGTTAGGGAGGGCAGATTAGGGGTTAATAAGTGTAGGTAAGGTAGCAGCGACGTTGGGGGGGCAGATTAGGGGTTAATAAATATTATGTAGGTGTCGGTGATGTTAGGGGCAGCAGATTTGGGGTTCATAGGGATAATATAGGTGGCGGCAATGTGCAGTCGGCAGATTAGGGGTTAAAAATATTTATTATAGTGGCGGCGATGTGGGGGGACCTCGGTTTAGGGGTACATAGGTAGTTTATTGGTGTTAGTGTACTTTAGAGCACAGTAGTTAAGAGCTTTATAAACCGGCGTTAGCCCATAAAGCTCTTAACTACTGACTTTTTTTGGCGGTAGGAGTCTTGTCAGTAGACACTCTATCGCTCGCTTCAGCCAAGACTCTAAATACCAGCGTTAGGAAGATCCCATTGAAAAGATAGGATACGCAATTGGCGTAAGGGGATCTGCGGTATGGAAAAGTTGCGGCTTGAAAGTGGGCATTAGACCCTTTCCTGCCTGACTCTAAATACCAGTGGGCGGCCAAAAGCAGCGTTAGGACCCCTTAACGCTGCTTTTGACGGCTAACACAGAACTCTAAATCTAGGCGATAGATATTCTCCTAAGAAAGCCAAAACCTCACTTTTAATTTCTTAAATATTCAGGTTTGAGGATTATTAACATTTTGGATTGACCAAGAGCACTGTAGTTGTTCAATAATGAAATTAATATTAAAAAATACGGGGGCGGAGCCTACAGTTGCAGAGACAGGACGTGTTTTGTGGGAGCTCCTGGTTCTACTGCAGTGTTTTCTACAATATTTTATTGTTTTTCTTTTCAAAGGTTTCTAATTCTGTAGATAAGGGCCAGAGGGATACTATAAAACTCAAGAAATTGACAGTCCTGGGGGAAACTCTCTGGATTGACCGCTCTGTCAAAGTTTTGCAGCTAGGCCTCAAGGCTGCCGCATTTATTAAATGTCTGGCAGGTCCTGGAGCCGGGGCTTTCGCATATTCCCCCCCCTGGGAGACTGGGGTTACGAGTAGTACTATTTACTACACAACCTTCAGTACATAGCTACTGATAACTCTTGAACAAGGCTCAGAAGGAGAATAACCAGTTACATAGTTCCTGACATCGGAAATACTACTACCTAAGGGGAAAAGGGACATAACGTATCTACACAACACTCACGCACTGTCCTCTAAATATGGCGCTGGAACCTAAACTGATCCGCCGGGAAGTTACAGCCATGCTGGAATCCCACTTCAGTAAGCTGCGCACAATTCTAGATGGGGAGTTTGCCTCCCTAAGGGGCATATGTGCAAGAGCTAAAGGAGAGTCGCAGGACCTACAAGCCGAATCCCTAAGGTATCCGATCCAAATGTCTGCTGAGATTCTATCTATCAAACATCTGCAAAGTTCACTCCATGGTGATAACTCCCCAAGCGGTGACCTAGCCACTGTGTGTAAGCCGCCTGGCGAACCGATGGGGCACCCGATCAGTTTGGAGAGGAGATCCGCATTCCCAAATGGAGCTGAGCTGAATCATACGCTGCCGAGGCTTAGCAGTGGGGGCTGCATCTTTCAAACTTCTGGATGGAGATTTATACCTACCTTACAGCTCCGAATTGAGAGCCCTGCAGCCTTGAGAGATATGCTGGTCACTGTGGACTTGGACATCATGGGTCCATCGTCTGGTTCTGAAACGAAGGTGGAGGCAATGTCTGTACCTTATCTGCTAGGGGAGTACGCTGCTCATCGCAACCCTGGAGGTGCAGTCGAGGTCCCTGCCAAAAAATGGAACATCTCTGTTTCTGCTTCACCAGAGCTGTCGAGATTGACTAGGAGCATCATGCCGACTCGACCACCCCTGGTCTCAGTGCAAGCTGGAGCGGCGATCAGTGAGGAAATCCCTTCCGGACTCGAGTACGCCCAGATGAACAGTAGTCAGGCATGGTGTAACACAGGGTCTCTGACCCTGGATATTCTATTTGGGTCACAACCCCTGATCTCTAGCAATAAAGACGCAGTTAGTGGAAGGGGATTACCGAACGCTAGGACCCTTGGTCTCCTGCAGCCTCGCCCTCACTTGTTCAGAAACATGCTGGTAAGACTCTTTATTTCATTCAGCAGAGTGGGCATAGGTTAGAGAGTTGCACTTTTCCCTTATTTAGAGGGCCCCTCAAAATCCCATAACTGCCCGCTGAGTTCTACAGGGACGCTTTCATACTAGTTGATGTTTTTTACCAACTCGAGTCCTAACATCACAGAATCCTACGGTTGTATTAATTATAGACATTAGCAGCGGGATGCAACTGTCATAAGCCTAGCAGCTCAGGACTAACAAGGCTTTTCAAAAACCAGAACTCCCGATATTTGAGGTCCTCTTTTGTGACTGTTACGTATAACTATTTGTTTGCATTTTTCACGCTGTCAGCCTGTCTTACCTGTGTCTACACAGAATAGAGCCGTTTATGAATAACATCTACTACTAGAGGTACCAGGACTCATGTTACACCAAGGATCTCATAAAGCGAATGTATTGAAATTGCATGTTTTATATTACTCTCTGTCTACAGGGTGTTTTATTGTAGTGCCAATTAAGTTTCCTCCTCTTGTCATTGTAAAGTACATAACTGAGTCACCTGCGCTCAACAAATAATCCTGTACTCACATAATATGCTTCCTTGTCCCTTACACTATATTTTTTAACTTTAATTGTCATGCAATTTAATGATTAAGAGGCTCAATTTCATTATTGACTCCCAGGGCAATTCACAACCTCACCTGCTAGGGAATGTACACTTGGCACATAGAGTTCTATTGTAATTATCAAATATGGTATCAATGTGTTGCTTTACATTTTATATTTACTGTGAGGTTAGGCCTTTTTTTACAGGTTTCACATTTGGTTATACTCTTGGCATTAAACTATAGTTTTACTCCCTCTGATTTATGTACCGGCGGGCGCTAAAGTCCAGGGGTGGTTTTGTTTCCAATTATGTCTTCCTTCTGTTCCCTTATTACTGTTATTAACTGTTTTATGCGTAGATAGCCCAAAAGTGGCAATGTTATTACATTAATGGTCCATGAGTGACCACCTATAGCTTCAGTTTTCCTCCATTATACTTTACTAACTTATTAGGGGTCCAAGAGTGTCCCCTTGTGTCATAGGAGGAATTTACATTTCAAAACCCTTAGTACCTAGACACTTATAACAGTATTCATGTACTTCCTTCATTTTCTTTGTCTATGTATGTTTCTTGTATACTTATGCCATTGCATTAATATGCTTATGGAATCCTTAATTTTTAGAAATTGTGTCACTTTGAGCAGGAGACCTGCGAGTCTCCAGTTGTCATATGTTATGTTAAAAACCATATAAAATTCTATAAAAAAAAAAAAAAATATTCAAAAATACAGTTTGCCTAATTATTGTGCACACAGTGTACTGTATTCATACTGTGGAAATATATTGCACTAGGAGGCGCCTTCTTTGTTTTTATATTGCTTCAGACGTTTTCAGGATAAAATGTGGCTTTAGATCATTCCACCAGGGAAATAGAAGCACTGCTGACCAATTTTTAATAATCTCGCCAGCCCAGAGATCTTTAGATCATCGGACCCTTGATGCCTAAGTTAATAAAAACATTCTGAATTGAAATCATTAACTTATAAAAGCAGTGTTAAATGGATGTTTTATACTAGCAAGTTGGATGTTTTCATATACTTACTTGGACAGTGTAAGCTGTTCATGATAGCTGACTTTGCAACAGAGTCACCATTACTAAATAGTGACATAGTGTAGATTTATCTCCTTCAGCTACTTTAAAGGAACACTAAAGTCAAAATTAGACTTTAATGATTCACATAAATGAATACAATTTAAAACAAAAATGTCCAGTTTACTTGCATTATTAAATTGTACCCTCTATTTTATATATGCAAGAGTTGCCAGTATACAGTATATGTATATGAGTCTGTGATTGGATGATGACTGTCACATGGTGCATATTGCTCATTTGAAATTAGTAAATTCTATAGCAATCTCTTTTTATTTCACAATTGCTAATTATATAATTTCACATTTTAAAAGATTAGAGTTGATTGCTAGTCAGGGATAGTAAACACTATCTGGTGTCTTTTTAATAAGCTTTATAAACATTTTTGTATAACTCTAGTCCTATACAAATGTTATTTTATAATTGTGCTTATTTATAAACATGTATACTGATAGAATAAATTGAATGCTTTAAAAAAAGATGTTGAAGAAATAAATGCTGAACGTCAGCTGTCAAACATTTACTTTACAAAAGAAAGTTGCAAAGTCTGGTTACATTCCCCTTAAAGTTAACTTGAACAAAATCAAATTTTAGTGTGCCTTGTGGATAGGAAAGTTTTATTTTCTGATTAATGAAAATAATTATAGCCAGATAAGGAACACAGACATCATCATTTTATTTTAAACAACAGTGTTTTATCCTAAATATACTGTATATTGCGAAAGCAATGCAAAGTGGTCATGCAAAATTAATTTTTAATGTGTTCAATTTATATTAAAAATTTCTGCTAGTGTGCATTTTTTTTCTCTTCCACTAGAGTGCCACCTCATTTAGAATATTCCCTTGAGGGCCAAAGAAAAAAGGTCTCTTAAACTGAAAGCATTTGAGATTATACACACATTCCTGTGTAGGTTAGTTGTTAAGTAAACAATACGATATATATATATAGATGTGTGTGTATATGTCATACATTTATATAGATATAAAATAAACACACAGTGCTGCACTCTTTGGTTGTTTTCTATTTCTCTCTTGTCTCCAATCTATATTCTACCCTACTACAAGAAGCGGAGAAGGAGATTATATATCACACTGTAGAAGAGGAAGAACATGGACATTGCGGCAGAATCTTAACAAATGCCACATCAGGCTCTCCCAAACGCACCTCTTATCTCATTCTGATTCAGTTATGCTCTAGTAAGTACTTAGTTGGCACATAACGGAACTACTAGTTCTTTGTTGGAACACTTTTCTTTGTTGGAACAACTTTCCTCTACATTGGTTTACAAACTTTAAATAGTCTAACTGGGCACTGCAGGCGCCATTTCATCTCTTGCATGTCTATTGTTACCTTTGTGGTTTGTTTTGGGTAACCTACCCCACTTTTATAAGAATTTTTGCTGCCTTGGTTTCATTTGATACCCCATTTATTCTACAGAACACATTTATTTACTGCTGAAATTATATACATACACCTATACATATACAAACATAAACATAACTATGAAGAAACTTATAATTATACAGGTTTAAACTGAGCAATAACAAAATCTAACCATTACATTAGGAAGAATCATCCTAGAAACACATAACAAATATATACTTGGAACAAGAAAGAAAATTAGACAGCGCCAAATAGATCTTTTACTAATATATATATATATATATATATATATATATATATATATATATATATATATAAAACAACATTTAAAATTATGGGGAGGCGAAAAGTGAGTTTAAAATCCTCCACTAAGCAAAAAATATACTGAAAATAACTCATTGTGGAGTTCATTAACACGTCTAGACAAGCCAGACGGCTTGCTTTTCCCACAGAAAACCTCTGAATACATTGTTTCAAATGCAGCAAAGGATTCTGGGTACGATATGCAAATGAGGTTCAAATTAATCACTTTTTTACTTCAAGCCTGCTGTTAGGCAGACTCCCTTTATGCTATGGCATTGCTGTATACACAACTTTTAAGCTTAGCTAGGGTTAGTACAGTGATTCAGAACCATCCCAGGACAGCCTGTTTCGTGGTGTTTGCCACTCATCAGCTTTTCCCACAGAAAACCTCTGAATACATTGTTTCAAATGCAGCAAAGGATTCTCGGTAAGATATGCAAATGAGGTTCAAATTAATCACTTTTCTACTTCAAGCCTGCTGTTAGGCAGACTCCCTTTATGCTATGGCATTGCTGTATACACAACTTTTAAGCTTAGCTAGGGTTAGTACAGTGATTCAGAACCATCCCAGGACAGCCTGTTTCATGGTGTTTGCCACTCATCAGCTGGGAGTAGGTTTAATCACTGCTGGGTGAAGTTGATTTCTGGGTGAAATACAACAACATTTAAAACTATGGGGAGGTGAAAAGTGAGTTTAAAATCTTCCACTAAGCAAAACATATAGTTAAAATAACTCACTGTTTAGTTCATTAACAAATCTAGACAAGCCAGAAAGCTTACATTTCCCACAGAAAACCTCTAAATACATTGGGGCCGATTTACTAAAGTGCGAGCGGACATGATACAATGTAGCATATCATGTCTGCTGCACATCGATAAATGCTGACAGAGTACACTGTTGGTATTTATCTTTGCACAAGCAGTTCTTGTGAACTGCTTAAGCAATGCTGTCCCCTGCAGATTCAAGACAAATTGCCCGCTAGCAGGGGGTGTCAATCAGCCCAATCGTATAGGATCGGGCGGATTGATGTCCGCAGCCTCAGAGCAGGCGGACAAGTTATGAAACTCATTGGCATATCTTACTCAGAATCCTTTGCTGCATTGAAAACAATGTACTCAGAGTTTTCCTGTGGGAAAAGCAAGCTTTCTGGCTTGTCTAAATTTGTTAATAAACTACACAATGCGTTATTTTTACTATATATATTTATTTATATATATATGGGTCTCCCTAAGAGTGATGGGGGAAACTAGGCGTGGACTACTTGCACACATGCCCTTAGAGAGATACAACTGCACCTCACTGACGAGGCTCACAGAAGGCCGAAACGATCGTCTAGGGTTGTTGTTTCTCTTGTTAAGAGAAGAATTGCCTGGTATTTTGGCGCTGGACTGTAATTGGGCAGGGTCAGACTGATATGCTACAGGATATTTTTTCTCTGTGAAAGGTCATAGTGTGCTAAAAGAACGCGCACCCTGAGTTGCAATAAAAATGAACAGACATGGAATTTATTCTAGCTTATGTTGTATCTCAGGAGTGCTATTCTCTCTCTTCTGATATTTATGCAAATTACTCTTGGGTCTCCCTAAGAGTAAAAGGGGAAACCAGACGTGGACTCTGTGCACACTTGTCCTTAGAGAGATACAACTGCACCTCACTGACGAGGCCCACAGAAGATCATCTGGGGTTGTTGTTTCTCTTGTTCAGAGAGGAATTGCCTGGAATTTTGGCGCTGGACTGTCATTGGGCAGGGTCAGACTGATATGCTACAGGATATTTTTTCTCTGTGAAAGGGCATAGTGTGCTAAAAGAACGCGCAACCTGAGTTGCAATAAAAATGAACAGGCATGGAAGTTATTCTAGCTTATGTTCGATCTCTTCTGATATATATATATATATATATATATATATATATATATATACACACACATACACATACTACTGTATACACACACGCATCACTTACACTGAAATATTGGCTGAATAGCTAAGTTTACAAAACTTATGCATAGAAAGATGAAAGAACTTGCTTGGTATAGCTGTATATACAAATGCATGCATATATACATTTCTGTTATATCTGAGCAATTTCACTGTTAGAAATTAAAGACCTTATTGAGGGCCTGATTACAATTGGAGTATTATTTAATACTCCTGCTCGAGCGTTAACTGTGCTAGAAGTAAACTTTTTGCACTTGTCGGGTTGCGCTCATATTTGAAGTTGAAAGTAAACATATTTGAATTTGAAAGTAAACTGTTTTGGCTTGCGCACTAACCAGACAAGCGCAACAAGACGAACTTAGAATATCGCACGTGCATTTGTGCATTCCCCCATATAAGTCATTGGAGCAAAAAAGTGGGAAAGAAAGTGGAAAAACACACTTATTGCGTACAAACGCAATTGCATATTCGCATGTGTACTAACTTGACATGAAATTATAAATATTTCCCTTTAATATGTTCTATTTATTCATAAACAAATATTTCTTTATATATTTGATGGTATATTGGTACAGTGTATCTATACATGTATGCATACCTGTACATGATTATATATAGATATATATATATAATCTGTCTGTCTGTACAAGGATAAGCACTCACTGGATTTAAACACAACAAATCAGTTTATTCGGTGGTGTATATATATATATATATATACAGTATATATACAGTATCGCACAAAAGTGAGTACACCCCTCACATTTTTGTAAATATTTTATTATATCTTTTCATTTGACAACACTGAAGAAATGACACTTTGCTACAATGTAAAGTAGTGAGTGTACAGCTTGTATAACAGTGTAAAATTGCTGTCCCCTCAAAATAGCTCAACACACAGCCATTAATGTCTAAACCATTGGCAAAAAAAGTGAGTACACCCCTAAGTGGAAATGTCCAAATTGGGCCCAGAGTGTCAATATTTTGTGTGGCCACCATTATTTTCCAGCACTGCCTTAACCCTCTTGTGCATGGAGTTCACCAGAGCTTCACAGGTTGCCACTGGAGTCCTCTTCCACTCCTCCATGACGACATCATGGAGATGGTGGATGTTAGAGTCCTTGCGCTCCCCTACCTTCCATTTGAGGATGCCCCACAGATGCTCAATAGGGTTTAGGCCTGGAGACATGCTTGGCCAGTTTATCATTCTAAAAAATAAAACCATTCCCAATCATGCACATTCCAGAAGGAATGTCATGATTAATTAAAACTTGTCTGTACCTTTTAACATTCATGATCCCATAATTTCAGACAATATCACCAACATCACTGGCAGAGATGCAGCCCCAAACCAGGACAGACCCTCCACCCTGTTTTACTGAAGGCCACACGCACTCATTCTTCCATCTCTCTCCAACTCTTCTTCTCAAATATTGTCAACAATCTGACCCAGAAATTTTCAAACTTGAATTCATCACTCCATAATACTCTTTTACACTGATCTTCATTCCAATCTTTGTGAGCTTTAGCATATCTTAGCCTTTCACCCTGTTCTCCTTCCAAAAAAGTGATTTCTTGGCTGCTACCCTTCCACAAAGACCATTCCTGATCAAGCTTCTATGGACTGTAGAAGGGTCAACTTGGCATCCTGATTAAGCTGCTAGATGCTGAGCCTGGTCCTTACTGGACTTCTTCCAGTCACTCAAAGAAGAAACTCTGATAAACTTATCATTAGATTTTGAAAGTTTTCTTGGCCTTTCAGTCCTTTTTTTGTCCTTGACCTCTCCTGATTCTTCAGATTTCTTTATAACAGCTTGAATATCACATCTTGAGTATCCAGTTTGTTTGCTGATTTCCCTTTGAGAATGGCCTCGCTTGATGTCTGTCAAATTCTGTGATCTTTGACATTTTGAATTTAAAGATCTTATTGAAAGTTGGTGTTATTAGCAAGTGTATGTGTATGTAATGCTCAAGCACTAAATACTTGCCACTTTAGCCTATAGAAGCAGCTTTTTGTCAGATATTTTCTGTTTTTTTAGTACTGCATACAAATATCCTGTATTTTCTGGTTGTATTCTAATAAAGAGACTGATAAATAATTATATATGGTCATTATACCACTGCTAAAACAACAAATCTAATGGTGGCCTAAGACTTTTGCACAGTATTATATATATACCTACATATCCATGATTTGAGATGTATATGTATGTATGTCTATGTTAAATACCTTTGACTGCCTATATTAATTACACCTGAGAATTCATATATTTGAGCCCTTATAACTTTTGTGTGCAATATTTTTTGTAATCATTTTTATTAGATGGTGTTATTATGAGTGTAATTGTAACATAGTAACATAGTAACATGAGGTTGAAAAAAGACCAAAGTCCATTGAGTTCAACCTATACAAATATACAGTAAAATACTTACAAAAAACTCCAGTTAAGATTAAATAATCCCACTAAAAGGTGACCCATTTAATACAAGCAATCATATCCATGAATTTTTTTTCTAGACAGAAATGTATCCAAACAATTTTTAAATGTATCTATGGTATTGGCATTCACTACTTCCTTTAGTAATGAGTTACACAATGTTATTGCTCTTACAGTGAAAAAAAGTTTCTGTTGCAGGAGATTAAACTTTATTTCCTCCAACCTTAAATTGTGACCTCTTGTCACAAACAATTTTCTTGGAATAAACATAACGTCTGTCATCTCTGAATATGGGCCTTGAATATATTTATATAAAGTAACAATGCCACTTTTCAAATGCCTTTTTTCGAAAGAAAACAGACACAGTTTGGCTAGCCTCTCCTCATAGCTTAAATTCTCCATTCCCCTTATTAGCTTTGTGGCCCTTCTCTGAACTTTTTCTAGTTATGCAGTATCTTTTATTGTAATCGGACCCCAGAACTGCACTCCATATTCAAGGTGAGGTCTTACCAGGGATTTATATAGTGACAGAATTATACGTTCCTCCCTTGAATCAATACCTCTTTTTTTTTTTTAAATATATTTTTATTAAGGTACTTAGATTAGGCTTACAAACAGTATAATCAAACAAAAAGAAATGCCAATCAGTACAGAAGGATGATATACATTTCAAAATTAGTACTATAATGGTATGTGAAACCTTATGCACAGCTCATCAGTGAAATATTAAACAGATATACATGACAAACTTAAATGTATGATGCCTATTGAAAAGGAACCCTTCCAAAGCAAATCTAATAGGTCACTCTTGGACCTATAATAAGGAGACATATCTAACAGGGGGGGAAGGTATAATGGAGTGACGAGACCTCTCTTGGATCTCACTTTAGTAACCTCGTTTTTTGTTTTATTTATAATATGCCTGAATGAGTGGATATCATGGGAGAGATTAGGAGTAAGACAAGCTTGAGTAAATATAGATTCTATAGCATTTTTGAAGCTACAAAACATGTCTGGGTGTATAGATATCCTAGGGGAGATAGAGAGTAACTGTATAAACTGCTTTATTTTAGAGTGTTTTTGCAGCTATGAAACATGCTTGAGGATACCCAGGGTCTAAAATATTTTTAGGGCTATAAAACATACCTGAATGAATGGATAATATTTCTAGAGCTATAAGACATGCCTTAATGAATGGATATCATGGGAGAGATAAAGAGTATACCATGCTTAAGTGAATTTAGATTCTATAGTATTTTTGGAATTGTAAGACATGCCTGGGTGTATAGATATCGTGGGGAAGATAAAGAGTAGCTGTAATCAATACCTCTTTTAATACATGCTAGTATCTTATTAGCCTTTGAAGCCGCTGCCCTGCATTGTTGTGCAGCCATATTTAGCTTGTTATTTATTACTACTCCCAAATCCCTTTCCTCCTCTGTTTGGCTAAGTCTTGTCCCATAAATTTAAATAATAAATTGCATGCTTATTTTTATTTCCAAAATGTAGAACCTTGCATTTTCTCGTATTAAATCTAATTTTCCATTTACCTGCCCATACTTCTAATTTTTGCAGTTCCCTTTGTAAAAAAAGGTCATCCTGCTGTGATCTAATGACCTTACTTAACTTAGTATTATCTGCAAAAATAGAGATGTCGCTATTTAATCCTTGCTCCAAGTCATTTATAAAAATATTAAAAAGAACAGGGCCCAGTACTGATCCCTGGGGGACTCCACTGATTAACTTTGTCCAATCTGAGTATGATCCATTCACTACTACTCGTTGCTCCCTATCTTTTATCCAGTTATTTATCCATGATATAACATGTTCAGCTATTCCCAGTCCCTTAATTTTGTGCATTAATCTATCATGTGGCACTGTATCAACTGCCTTTGCAAAATCTAGGTATATCACATCAACTGATTCCCCTTTATCTAAATTTTTCTTACTTCATCCTAGAATCTAATTAGATTAGTTTGACATGATCTATTTCTCATAAAACTGTGCTGATTTGAACTCATAATCTTGTTTACACGAATATGTTCATCAATATAATTCCTTATAATCCCTTCAAATATCTTCCCCACTAACTGGTCTATAGCTTCCTGGATCATCCCTGCTTCCCTTTTTGAAGAGTGGCACCACATCAGCTTTACGCCAATCCTGGTGTACCATGCCTGAGGATAATGAGTCTTGAAAAATTAAGAGTAGAGGTTTGTCTATAACAGTGCTAAATTCCCTTAACATCCTTGGGTGAATTCCATCTGGGCCTGGAGTTTATTTACCTTAATATTATCCATGTTGTTACTGATATCCTCTATACATAACCCAGTTAATGGTATGTGCTGGCATGTTCTAGTTTGTTCCAAACTATCCTTCATTGGTTCCTCTCTTGTATATACTGAAGAAAAGAACTGGTTTAGTAACTCAGCCTTCTCCCTGTCACTATTAATCATGCTACCCCCCATGCATTTTAATGTACCTATATTGTCCTTCTTAGATTTTTTGCTATTTATTTACTTAAAGTGAAAGTAAAGTTTGTCTCTTTAGAACACATCAATGTATTGTATTACAGTAATAGATTAAGATCGCTATATTTTTTTTCATAATTATTTTAATTTATGAATATTTATTAACATATTATTTTCCTTCCTATT
This sequence comes from Bombina bombina, assembly GCF_027579735.1. Lineage (NCBI taxonomy): Eukaryota > Metazoa > Chordata > Amphibia > Anura > Bombinatoridae > Bombina > Bombina bombina. Next base: position 385,248,064 of record NC_069499.1, read on the forward strand.
ATTTTCCTACCGTTCTCATGCTGACTCCTCCCATCTTCTAATTCCTATATTTCTGAGTGTTGACATATAGAGCAGTCCCACCCGCTCTATACATATCACAAATGCACGTCCACGAGAACTGAGTGTATTGCACATCCGTGAATAGTCAATTCTTCACTCTACTGCGCATGCAATTCTCTGATAACCCTGTCACCAACGCGCATGCGATGACATTTTCGGTTTATTCACTAAGAAATGTTATGCGCAATTGGGAGCGCGCACCTAATATAATCGTCCCGAAAAAATAGGTGCCGCATGCGCAGAAGAATAAATATGCGGATGACGTAGCTTCACGGCCGCCTAATGGCCAGAATTTCAATTGGATAGTTAAAAAACCGTGATCAGGAAATAAAAAAGTATAAAAAAACGGGTTGAATTATTTGTAGATAAAAATATAGTTTAATTGCGGCTAAAACTTTTTTTGCATATAACTTAGGAAAAAATGATGAATTAAAGTCCTATTAATTTTGTACAAAGAATATTACTGAGGTTCGCAAAACCGCTAAGTTTACTTTCACTTTAAAGAACCTTAGAATCCTTTGCAATTAATTTTTCATTTTCAATTTTGGCTAGTTGAATTGCTTTTTTGCATGCATGTTACATTCCTTTTAAATATTGTTGAGTCTGTACTATTTTCTTTGAATCATTTAAATGCCCTACGTTTTTTCCTAATTTCTCTTAACACATTTTTATTTCCATATTTTATTGTAGCGTGTTATATATTTTTTAAGTGTTCTGTGACAATTTTTTGTTTTGTAAAATAGTTACCCAGAGCTCTGAGGATGTGGTAATCATTCTAGTGTAAATCGACATTGCACTCAAGCGATCACATTTACTTTCAACTTGGAATACGAGCATAAAACCCAACACGTGCAGACACCTGCGATATACCCCTTATCACTCGAGTGTAACTGTTAGCACTCCACTCGTAATCTGGTCCTCAATAGAGAACTAGTAATATTATTTTTACACAACCCTGTAGATTTGTATTTACAATGGCACAGGAAATAACTTCACAATGCCAACTGATATAGGTAATTGATAATTTTATTATATCTAGGCAAGGTATCCAATCCCAGGCAATAATGTCACCACCAGCATGCTGTACATACAACCATGCTGATGCAACTTTGAGTTTGTATCAATACCATTATGATAATTTTACCTTAGTAATAATGATGCCTGTTTTAATTTGTGGTAAGCCTTCCAATTTAGGGTTTGGGTTATGATTTATTGTTAGGTTTAAGGACTAGATTCTGCTACAAAATCATTAAAAATTAGGGTTGCACCGATACCGATACTAGTATCGGTATCAGTGCCGATACCAAGTATTTGCATGAGTACTTGTACTCGTGCAAATGCACCGATACTTAAACCGGTACCTCCAATTCCTACCCATATGCCATCTTGTGGCATTTTTCAAACTGCATGTTCCCATTTCATTTTAAGCTGGAGTGGAGACTTAACTAAAAATTGTTCTGCCAATACAAATTGCTGTTATTTGTATTATTGTACATCAGAGCAGTCATTCAGACAAACCACTGAAGAACTGGGCAGTTAATAAACTGAGATTTAATGGCCAAAAAATATCTTTCTAACCCATGCAGTAGTGTGAAAAGTGAAAGACTGTTCAGCTTAGCGTCAAATGTCCTTGCTGTTAGCAGAAGCAGACTTATAGCTGAATATGCAGAGATGCTTCTGTTCCTTAATAAGAACTTCCCACTAACTTTTGAAAAAATATTCTAATTGCTAGATTGCCTGTTATACTACTAGTTCTCCTCTTGCACAATTATGCTCAAAACATACTGTACTCTGAGGAACAACCTTATCCAGAGCTGGACTGGGAATATAAAGGTGCCCTGGAAAAATATGAAGACCAGCCCTATTTTCTGTTGAGTCAGTAGAATGCAAATGCCCCATTTTTCTCAAAGGGGATTACTGGGATACTCCTTCCTCAATATTATTTTCAGAATTAAATTATATTACTTTGTATTAAGTAAAAATGTTAGATTGATGAGTTATATAGGCACCCCACAACCCAATTGCATCCAGTAATCCCCCCTTTAAATTGTAGCTTTCCAGCCCTAGCTGCTGCAGCTGTTATTTATTGTTATTATTATTAATATGCTATTGTAATATTTTTATTTATAAACATGTTCTGTAAACTTTGTGACAACAAGCACATAAAACTGTTTTATTATTTCAAAATGTCTTTTGAGATACAGTTCATAATTATAAAGAAGTGATCTTAAATCATTACTCTGTAATGTGCTAGGTAAACTATCATGACATAAAAAGTATCGGTAATTGGTATCGGTGAGTATTTGAAAAAAAGTATCGGTACTTGTACTCGGTCTTAAAAAAATGGTATTGGTGCAACCCTATTAAAAATACTCAATGTTACATTCTCTCCTCCCAGAATGCACATCACAGTGACTAGTATAGCAGGTGACCCCTTTTGATGTCATCTATCATGTAATCTTTACTTGCAATTTGTAATTAGAAATTAACTAAATTAAAATAACTAAATAAGTAAATTCTTTTTTGAATACTGTCGGGTTTTAAAAAAATAAAAATAAAATAGGATAATAAAATGTGCAGTTTTATTTCATAGTAAAACAACACAGTGTGTCTATTATTTCAATACATGGAAGTTTACAAATAGGCTTATATTAATTGTGCTTGAGCCAATAAATAGCAACACCACTGCCCACATGCAATTAAAATGTTAATAGAAAAATGAATGTCAAAAATATATTCTTCATACCCAGTGCTTAAAGGGTTATGAAACTAAAAATATTTATTTCATGATTCAGAAAGAGCATGCAATTTTAAACAACTTTCTAATTTACTTCTATTATCATTTTTTCTTCGTTTTCTTGGTATCTTTTGACATGCTTAGGAGCTGGCCCATTTCTCAAGCACTATACACTGTGTGCAGAATTATTAGGCAAATGAGTATTTTGACCACATCATCCTCTTTATGCATGTTGTCTTACTCCAAGCTGTATAGGCTCGAAAGCCTACTACCAATTAAGCATATTAGGTGATGTGCATCTATGTAATGAGAAGGGGTGTGGTCTAATGACATCAACACCCTATATCAGGTGTGCATAATTATTAGGCAACTTCCTTTCCTTTGGCAAAATGGGTCAAAAGAAGGACTTGACAGGCTCAGAAAAGTCAAAAATAGTGAGATATCTTGCAGAGGGATGCAGCACTCTTAAAATTGCAAAGCTTCTGAAGCGTGATCATCGAACAATCAAGCGTTTCATTCAAAATAGTCAACAGGGTCGCAAGAAGCGTGTGGAAAAACCAAGGCGCAAAATAACTGCCCATGAACTGAGAAAAGTCAAGCGTGCAGCTGCCAAGATGCCACTTGCCACCAGTTTGGCCATATTTCAGAGCTGCAACATCACTGGAGTGCCCAAAAGCACAAGGTGTGCAATACTCAGAGACATGGCCAAGGTAAGAAAGGCTGAAAGACGACCACCACTGAACAAGACACACAAGCTGAAACGTCAAGACTGGGCCAAGAAATATCTCAAGACTGATTTTTCTAAGGTTTTATGGACTGATGAAATGAGAGTGAGTCTTGATGGGCCAGATGGATGGGCCCGTGGCTGGATTGGTAAAGGGCAGAGAGCTCCAGTCCGACTCAGACGCCAGCAAGGTGGAGGTGGAGTACTGGTTTGGGCTGGTATCATCAAAGATGAGCTTGTGGGGCCTTTTCGGGTTGAGGATGGAGTCAAGCTCAACTCCCAGTCCTACTGCCAGTTTCTGGAAGACACCTTCTTCAAGCAGTGGTACAGGAAGAAGTCTGCATCCTTCAAGAAAAACATGATTTTCATGCAGGACAATGCTCCATCACACGCGTCCAAGTACTCCACAGCGTGGCTGGCAAGAAAGGGTATAAAAGAAGAAAATCTAATGACATGGCCTCCTTGTTCACCTGATCTGAACCCCATTGAGAACCTGTGGTCCATCATCAAATGTGATAAAAGGGTTATGAAACTAAAAATATTTATTTCATGATTCAGAAAGAGCATGCAATTTTAAACAACTTTCTAATTTACTTCTATTATCATTTTTTCTTCGTTTTCTTGGTATCTTTTGACATGCTTAGGAGCTGGCCCATTTCTCAAGCACTATACACTGTGTGCAGAATTATTAGGCAAATGAGTATTTTGACCACATCATCCTCTTTATGCATGTTGTCTTACTCCAAGCTGTATAGGCTCGAAAGCCTACTACCAATTAAGCATATTAGGTGATGTGCATCTATGTAATGAGAAGGGGTGTGGTCTAATGACATCAACACCCTATATCAGGTGTGCATAATTATTAGGCAACTTCCTTTCCTTTGGCAAAATGGGTCAAAAGAAGGACTTGACAGGCTCAGAAAAGTCAAAAATAGTGAGATATCTTGCAGAGGGATGCAGCACTCTTAAAATTGCAAAGCTTCTGAAGCGTGATCATCGAACAATCAAGCGTTTCATTCAAAATAGTCAACAGGGTCGCAAGAAGCGTGTGGAAAAACCAAGGCGCAAAATAACTGCCCATGAACTGAGAAAAGTCAAGCGTGCAGCTGCCAAGATGCCACTTGCCACCAGTTTGGCCATATTTCAGAGCTGCAACATCACTGGAGTGCCCAAAAGCACAAGGTGTGCAATACTCAGAGACATGGCCAAGGTAAGAAAGGCTGAAAGACGACCACCACTGAACAAGACACACAAGCTGAAACGTCAAGACTGGGCCAAGAAATATCTCAAGACTGATTTTTCTAAGGTTTTATGGACTGATGAAATGAGAGTGAGTCTTGATGGGCCAGATGGATGGGCCCGTGGCTGGATTGGTAAAGGGCAGAGAGCTCCAGTCCGACTCAGACGCCAGCAAGGTGGAGGTGGAGTACTGGTTTGGGCTGGTATCATCAAAGATGAGCTTGTGGGGCCTTTTCGGGTTGAGGATGGAGTCAAGCTCAACTCCCAGTCCTACTGCCAGTTTCTGGAAGACACCTTCTTCAAGCAGTGGTACAGGAAGAAGTCTGCATCCTTCAAGAAAAACATGATTTTCATGCAGGACAATGCTCCATCACACGCGTCCAAGTACTCCACAGCGTGGCTGGCAAGAAAGGGTATAAAAGAAGAAAATCTAATGACATGGCCTCCTTGTTCACCTGATCTGAACCCCATTGAGAACCTGTGGTCCATCATCAAATGTGATATTTGCAAGGAGGGAAAACAGTACTCCTCTCTGAACAGTGTCTGGGAGGCTGTGGTTGCTGCTGCACGCAATGTTGATGGTGAACAGATCAAAACACTGACAGAATCCATGGATGGCAGGCTTTTGAGTGTCCTTGCAAAGAAAGGTGGCTATATTGGTCACTGATTTGTTTTTGTTTTGTTTTTGAATGTCAGAAATGTATATTTGTGAATGTTGAGATGTTATATTGGTTTCACTGGTAAAAATAAATAATTGAAATGGGTATATATTTGTTTTTTGTTAAGTTGCCTAATAATTATGCACAGTAATAGTCACCTGCACACACAGATATCTCCCTAAAATAGCTATAACTAAAAACAAACTAAAAACTACTTCCAAAACTATTCAGCTTTGATATTAATGAGTTTTTTGGGTTCATTGAGAACATGGTTGTTGTTCAATAATAAAATTAATCCTCAAAAATACAACTTGCCTAATAATTCTGCACTCCCTGTATGGCAGTAGTTTTGCAATAATATATTCCATTTGCAAGGGCACTATTTCCTTCCATGTAGTGCTCCAGATGTCTACATAGGTATCATGGTAACAAGACAAATTTGATATTAACAATAAATTAGAAACTTGCGTAACCCCATAGCCCATTAAGGCATATTGTACGGTACTTTGCTTATCATAACGATCAACGTATATATACGTCTGAGCTGCAGGAAACGCCAGCAGTCTCGGCTGTTAAGTTACAGCTAAGAGCTGGAGTTCCTGAGCTCCAGGCATGTGCCTGCATATGGAACTGGAGCGAGATTGGTGCTCCGACCCCATATAAAGGCAGATGCCAGATCGTGTGTGTCACCGTCTGTAACGATCATCTGCTGGTGCCAGGGGGAGGTGTGGGAGGGAATCCGGGAGGCGGTCCAGCAGTGGAGAGTGGAGGGAGGGGGAGAGCCCTACACTGCAGAAAATAAAAGATAAAAGGAGAGGGAGGGAAGGGGCACTACAACCAGAAAAAGGTGGGGTGGGGGGTCCCTAACTAATGATCATGGGAGGGAGGAGACCACTACTCTACAAAATCTTAAAAAACAAATATAAAAAAATAATTACATTTTATAGGTACTGACAGACAGCTGCCAGTAATTAAGATGGAGGGCATAGTTAGAGGGGGGAGGGTTAGAAAGCTGTTTGGAAGGGATCAGGGAGGTTGGAGTGTAAATGATCCTACACTGCAGAAAATAAAAATAAATAAAAAAATTGCCTTAAAACTTCATATTGCTAAAATTAACCATACAAGATACCTGATTAGCCCCTTCATTGCCGGGAATAATAGAAGTGTGGTGCGCAGGGCCAGTTCGGAGCCTTTTAATTACCAAAAACAAATGCCAAAGCCATGCATGTCTGCTATTTCTGAACAAATCTTTTACAATCATTTGTGCTATGATTGCACAAGCAGTATGTAAATAATTTCAATGAAAAACTCAAAATTTGTGAAAAAGTTAACAATTTATTTTATATGATCGCATTTGGGGGTGAAATGGTAGCATGAAATATATCAAAATGGGCCTAGATCAATACCTTGGGTTGTCTACTTAAATAATATATTTTTGACAGGTACTCAGAAAAAAAATCAAAGCTCTATTTCTGTTTAAAGGAAGTGATAGCAAAAATACAAAATATTCTCTGAAAGTCCCGGTAGTGAAGTGGTTAAAATGGTATGTTCTGTTGAAATCACAAAATATAATTTTTGGGTTTCATATCCCTTTAAGACAAAAAATAAAATAAAAAAACCCTGATATATGCATTTATTATATATTGTATCTATGGCAAAGGGTAACTAACCCAGCAACATTATTCACAGTGATTGCTTAGATCAAAGCATACACTCATTCAGTTTTGTCTCTAACCACAGTCAAAGCAATGGAGACCAGGAATATGGATTTGACAAGGCTTTTTTTTTTTTTAAATAATGATCTATAATATGCTTTTGAATTGCATAACCCTTTTTTATTTCAAAATAAATTGCAGCATTAAAGTTTTATTAAAAAATTTTTATTTTCTATAACCATTTGTAAATACAGTGCTTACAGTTTACTCAAAATTTTTCTCCCCTTTAATTTGTTCCCAATGATCCACTTTACTTGCTGGAATGTATTAAATTGTTTACAAGTAACTCTTTTACCCTTATATTGGCATTTGAAATAGTAGATTTAGCCAGTGGTATCCACACCTATTCTGAAAGTTTGTGGCCGTAGATCCAAGCTATAGATAAGCTGTGTAAAAACATAGCCAACAGAAGAAATTACACACCCAGTGGGATATAGCAGAGATAAGGTAATAAAATGTTGATTTTCTATTGTTCTCTGGAAGTATTGGTGATTGGTTTATGGACAGATATAAGATAAAGAAGCAGATATATTTACACAATGTGATAACTTAATGAGATCTGATAATATCTACAAGATCAACCCATTTTATTAGGTTGTGGCTTCAAAACACAAAATCAGAGCTTTAATATACACAAATAAACCTTAAAAAGCTAATTTTCATACATTTTTACTCTGCAGTTGGTAAAAAAAGCAATTGGAAACACATTAAGGGAAAAACTATTTTACAGTATACTGCCCATTAAATGATACATCTACTGTATATGACATTTCTAAGTCCTAACATTTTTAAAATGAAAACAAATATATAGTTTTATAATGAATTTATTCTTTAGTTATTAAAATAATTTAAAATCTTTCAAGATGTTTAACTATATGTTTATCAATGTCCTTTAATATTACTTTACAATTACCATTTATATTTGCAATATTTTCCAATATTTGTCAATGGGACTTGAAATAGTTTATTGATTTAGTAGTTATTGTTATGGTAGTACATTTGAAGCTTTGACTTGCATACCCCTGTAGGCAAAACCTGTTTAAGTGAAAATATCAGGATATGCAACTGACACCTAGGTATCTATAGCTCATTGGCTGATAGGGACAACTCCTACAGAGAAAGTATATTTATTCTGCACAGGAATAAAAAAAAAAAAAAAACTATAATGCATTTTTAAATTCCCTCTTTCGCCTTTTGACTAAAAACAATTTGATTGCCAAAGTGAAGATTATAATTTCTAATTTGCTAAAAATATTTTCAGCAAGTTTGTGAAATAGTATAAACTGAAGTCGAAAAATATATACCATTTAAATCCTCAAAGCCTTTTTCAATATTGAGAAAGCTAAAACACAAGAAAAGAATATCAAAGTATATAAATTCCAGATAAAAAAAAGCATTTACATTTTTGTAAATAATTTTTGAATAAGATGACTAAAGCGTTATGGATACAATTTTTAAAATTAAATGTGAAACATAAAACATTGCAGTAAAAGATTGTACAATTGACTGGTGTACTCATACATGCTTATACAGATTATGCATACGCACAAACAAAATTATATAGAGTTATTTTTTTTTTAAAAAGGAAGAAATGAACAGCAGTCAATCAGCATCAGCAGTGCTGAGGTTATGAACTGTGATGTCATGAGATTTCATAGTAAACTTTGTTAAACTGAATAGGGAAATAACATGAGTGTGCATGAGGCACGCTCCCTTACAGGTCCAGGTAACAAGCATACTGATTTTCTACTTAAAGCCCTTTACAATGGGGTGTTAATAGGACATTTTGAGGTAAAAGATCTTTCTTTTTTACATAGAGATGTTCAGGTGATATTTTCAAGTCAGGTTTTTACAGCTATGCTGCTTTACTTTCAATTGTTTAAACATTTGGGTATCATGTCCCTTTAAGAGTAATATACAGTGAGGCATAATATATAAAGAAACAATTAAATAGACATTAAAGTTATACATTAACATGAATGAAATACAGTGATTTCAGTACTGACTGAGGGTTTATTGTCAGCCAATTCTCTTGCCCAGCAGTGAACTTTCAACTAGATTATATTAATATAGCAGTCAGAGGCTCTGACACGAGTCATTCTCAGCCTAATACTGCTTGCTGCCTAAATAAAAGATTAAAGGAACATGTTACCTCTTTGCTAAATCACATTAAACTAATGCAGCGTAATTGTAAAAAGCTGCCAGGTAAATATCACATGGACATCTCTGTGTAAAAAAGGAAGATATTTTACCTCTCATTTCTCACCATATTAAGGGCTAGATTACGAGTGGTGCTCTAACTGTTGCGAGCGATACTAGATATTTCTCGGCTTTTTGCGTGCAATAGAAATAGCGAGAGTATTACAAGTTTAAAGTAAACGTTTGCTTGACCACAATCTAATTTAACATTTTTCGGGTTAGTGCAACTCCAGAGCTCTGGTTAAAGAGACACTCAATCAAAATGAAACTTTCATTACTCAGATAGAGCATGCTATTTTAAACAACTTTCCAATTTTCTTCCATTAACTAAATGTGCACAGTCTTTTAAATTTAAACTTTTTGAGTCACCAGCTCCTACTGAGCATGTGCAAGAATAAGTGTGTATGCATTTGTGAATGGCTGATGGCTGTCACATGGTAGGTGTATGCATTTGTGAATGGCTGATGGCTGTCACATGGTACAGGGGGAGTGGAAAAAGACATAACTTTTAAAATTGTCAGAAAAAAAAATCTACTACTCATTTGAAGTTCAGACTAAGTGCTATTGCATTGTCTTGTTATCTTCTCATAATCTAGACCTAAGTGCTTTGCGATACAGAAATACTCTTTTTTGCTGCCATCTGCATGGTGAAAAAAAGGAAAGCTTTATCAGTGCTTTACTGTACTCTCTTGGCATTGCCCCAAAATCTTGCACGTTTTCATTGTAAACTTCCTTTAAAACTGCACATCCCCTTGCAAGTCCTGGGACAAGCATCCCGATTGGATGCTTAAAGTTTTTTATTTTTTACAATAAGCTACTGAGTAGATTTTGAGGTAAAACATCTTCCATTTTTCCAATATGCTGCATCATTTTTAAGTTATTCAACATTTGGGTATCATGTCCCTTTAAAGGGACATAAGACACCTCAAGATATTAATATAAATGGTATAATTGCATTATACTTTCATTATTTATTTTTTATCCTTTAATCTTGAATATTGTGGGCTTTCCAATTCATGTTAAACATGGAAGTGCAGACACAGCTATATTCTACACAGTCATTGAATGCACAATTTAGTAAGCCATTTATAGCCATTCCTAATTGGCGTCAGCAGAAAAGGTAAACTTAAGTTACAATATGGCGGCACCCACTGCTTTATGGACATTTATCCTTTTTTTCACAACATTTAAACAACTAATATAATTTTTAAAAATGCATGTACACATTATTCTCAGGCTAATATTTGCTCTGAATACATCATTCAAGCAATGATTTATTTAGGGCAAGATTACAAGTCGTGCATTCTGATTTTTCCATGCGCAATATGGTCTTTCACAATTTCACAATCAATTTCCAGTTATTACCTTGAAAAATTGCGATTGCACTCGCGCATTTGCCTTTTACGCAACAATCCTTTCCGTGCTTGAAGAGCTGTAGTTAATGGTTTTGTGCAACATAAATGTTTCACAAAAGACTTCACAAATACATTGCAAAGTACACTTACACTCATATTAACACTGTGTAATAGAAATTATTTAAAAAAATATTGCATGCAAAAATTATAAGAATTCAAAGATATGCGATGTCGGGTGTTAGAAAAAAAAAAAGCAGACGCATGGATATTACATTGGCTTACATACACATACATAGAGAAACATGAATTTATATGTATAGAGATATGTTTAACTATGGAGATAATGAAAATATTTCACATTACAATCTTAAGCACATTAAGCAATATCTCAGAAGGATTTTCTAAGAGATATTCGCATATAGATCTCGAGATATCTAGACATAAATATATATATATATATATATATATATATATATATATACAGGGAGTGCAGAATTATTAGGCAAATGAGTATTTTGACCACATCATCCTCTTTATGCATGTTGTCTTACTCCAAGCTGTATAGGCTCGAAAGCCTACTACCAATTAAGCATATTAGGTGATGTGCATCTCTGTAATGAGAAGGGGTGTGGTCTAATGACATCAACACCCTATATCAGGTGTGCATAATTTAAAGGCAACTTCTTTTCCTTTGGCAAAATGGGTCAAAAGAAGGACTTGACAGGCTCAGAAAAGTCAAAAATAGTGAGATATCTTGCAGAGGGATGCAGCACTCTTAAAATTGCAAAGCTTCTGAAGCGTGATCATCGAACAATCAAGCGTTTCATTCAAAATAGTCAACAGGGTCGCAAGAAGCGTGTGGAAAAACCAAGGCGCAAAATAACTGCCCATGAACTGAGAAAAGTCAAGCGTGCAGCTGCCAAGATGCCACTTGCCACCAGTTTGGCCATATTTCAGAGCTGCAACATCACTGGAGTGACCAAAAGCACAAGGTGTGCAATACTCAGAGACATGGCCAAGGTAAGAAAGGCTGAAAGACGACCACCACTGAACAAGACACACAAGCTGAAACGTCAAGACTGGGCCAAGAAATATCTCAAGACTGATTTTTCTAAGGTTTTATGGACTGATGAAATGAGAGTGAGTCTTGATAGGCCAGATGGATGGGCCCATGGCTGGATTGGTAAAGGGCAGAGAGCTCCAGTCCGACTCAGACGCCAGCAAGGTGGAGGTGGAGTAATGGTTTGGGCTGGTATCATCAAAGATGAGCTTGTGGGGCCTTTTCGGGTTGAGAATGGAGTCAAGCTCAACTCCCAGTCCTACTGCCAGTTTCTGGAAGACACCTTCTTCAAGCAGTGGTACAGGAAGAAGTCTGCATCCTTCAAGAAAAACATGATTTTCATGCAGGACAATGCTCCATCACACGCGTCCAAGTACTCCACAGCGTGGCTGGCAAGAAAGGGTATAAAAGAAGAAAATCTAATGACATGGCCTCCTTGTTCACCTGATCTGAACCCCATTGAGAACCTGTGGTCCATCATCAAATGTGAGATTTACAAGGAGGGAAAACAGTACACCTCTCTGAACAGTGTCTGGGAGGCTGTGGTTGCTGCTGCACGCAATGCTGATGGTGAACAGATCAAAACACTGAAAGAATCCATGGATGGCAGGCTTTTGAGTGTCCTTGCAAAGAAAGGTGGCTATATTGGTCACTGATTTGTTTTTGTTTTGTTTTTGAATGTCAGAAATGTATATTTGTGAATGTTGAGATGTTATATTGGTTTCACTGGTAAAAATAAATAATTGAAATGGGTATATATTTGTTTTTTGTTAAGTTGCCTAATAATTATGCACAGTAATAGTCACCTGCACACACAGATATCCCCCTAAAATAGCTATAACTAAAAACAAACTAAAAACTACTTCCAAAACTATTCAGCTTTGATATTAATGAGTTTTTTGGGTTCATTGAGAACATGGTTGTTGTTCAATAATAAAATTAATCCTCAAAAATACAACTTGCCTTATAATTCTGCACTCCCTGTATATATATATATATATATATATATATATCCAACAAACAAGGTAAGTACAGCACCTTAATTTGTACACTTCCAAGTGCAAAGACAAGTATTCTCAAAGTAACAGAGTGCACGTACGCTTGAGAGGCCTGCCAACCTCTCAAAATATAGATCCACAAAACTTCAAAGATAGCGACAGCACTGTTTCAGTAAAAAAATCCTTATTTTATTGAAGCAGCATAGGGAGAAAACAACAACGTTTCGAGTCACGTGGACCCTTAGTCATGCTACAGACAATAGCTATCCACCTCCTTTTATATCACCTGTATGTAAATAACTTTTAATTACTTTTAATTAACCCTTTGGGTATTCATACCTTAATATGGAGTAACAATAACCTCTACCGGTCAGTTTTTTTTAAAGGTTGTTAAATTCTTCTTTTTTCCTTTTTTTTGTTTTAACTATCATGATCTTCCTATGATCTATTTGAGGATGGATAACAATTAGATTACAAGGATATGACCCTTTGTTAGCAGTCGTCAAGTAGTTTATTGTTTTACTTCTGTTAGTACCAAAATCAGCCTTAACCACCATATCTGATATTTTTTACTCTTTTGTAAGAGTTAATGGGTGGTTTACCAAATTCCTCTATATGGGGGTTTGACTTGTTCAATAGGTACCAATGTTTCTTTAAAATGTTTGAAATACTATCACTATATTGGTTATATTCAGATGAAAAAATAAGTTGTTTCTTGTCTTTATAAACCAGACAAAAACATAAAGAAAAACAGGAAAAAAGAAGAATTTAACAACCTTTATAAAACCTGACCGGTAGGGGGTATTGTTACTCCAAAGTCAGGTATGAAAACCCAAAGGGTTAATTAAAAGTAATTAAAGGTAATTTACATACAAGTGATATAAAAGGAGGTGGATAGCTATTGTCTGTAGCATGACTAAGGGTCCACGTGACTCAAAACGTTGTTGTTTTATCCCTATGTTGCTTCAATAAAATAAGGATTTTTTTACTGAAACAGTGCTGTTTCATATAGATATATCTGTCCAAAAATCACATATTTAGAGAAATATTTATTTATTAATAAATAGAACATATTCCGTTACGAAAACATGTTCACAATATGAAATAATCACATTTTCACGTACACTCTGGAGGAGAATACGTCATTGGCTTAAAGGGACACTAAACCCAATTTTTTTCTTTCATGAGTCAGGTAGAGAATACAATTTTAAATAACATTCCAATTTACTTCTATTATCTAATTTGCTTCATTCTTTAGATATCCCTTGTTGAAGAAATAGCAATGCACATGGGTGAGCCAATCACATGAGGCATCTATGTACAGCCACCAATCAGCAGCTTCTGAGCATATCTAGATATGCTTTTCAGCAAATGATATCAAGAGAATGAAGCAAATTAGATAATAGAAGTAAATTAGAAAGTTGTTTAAAATTGCATGTTCTTTCTATATCAAGAAAGAAAACATTTGGGTTTCATGTCCCTTTAAGGTTTTCATGGTTTTTTTCTATTTGCCTTCTCCATTTACCTCTATGGGTAATACGTGAACGGTCACTAGGGATGGGCGAATGTGTAACTTTTCGAATTTCGAATGTAGAACGAATGTTATTACCAAAATTCGAATTCTAAATCCGAATGTCGATAAGAACGAATATTCTTAAAAATTCGAAAATCGAATGTTATTTACAGTTTTCGAATGTCACTTTCGAATTCGAATGTTTATAATTATATTGAATGGCCACATTCGAAATTTCGAATTTAATATTCTATTTAACAAATACTATTCAGAAGTTCAATAGTTCATGTGGTAGGGAGGGAATCTAGTAAATTGATACATAATAGATACAAATATATAATTTCAAATGTTTCCATATAGAATATTGCATAATTCAAATATTACATTTAAAGAAAGCATTAGAAATACTATTACAAACATATAAATTCGAATTTTTTGAATTCAAATATAAATTCGAATTTTTTTAATTCGAATATTACATAATTTGAATATTACATTTAAAGAAAAAGCATTAGAAAATAATACTATTAAAATCTAAATTCGAATTTTTCGAATTCGAATACACGTATTGCATAATTCGAATATTACATTTAAAGAAAAAGCATTAGAAATACTATTACAATCTGAATTCGAATTTTTCAAATTTGAATATTGCATAATTTAAATATTAAATTTAAAGAAAAAGCATTAGAAATACTATTACAATCTAAATTCGAATTTTTCAAAAATAATATTTTCGAATGTAATCGTAAAATTCTAAACCGAACATTCGAAAATCGAATGTTATGTAAATATTCAAAATTCGATTCAAACGAAAAAAAATTGTGCCATTTTTTGAATGTTGCGAAACATTCGCCCATCCCTAACGGTCACGTGATTTGGCTGCTTGCATTATGCGGCTTATCGTGCGCAAAATAAGTGATTTTGCAACTTGTAATAGCTGTGCAACCCCAAATGTGAAAAAGCCATAACGTGTGCAGAGTTTTCACAACTGATTTGGTGCACAACTTGTAATCTTGCCCTTAGTGTTTAATGTCCCTTCATTGCTCCTCTATACATGTGCAGAGCCATGCAGTAAGATCTTGTGGATGCTAGCTTCCTAGGCAATAAGTATGATCAAGAGCATGCACTCCTTTTCACTGAATGTCTTTTAAAGGGATAGTTTAGTCAAAATTAAACCTTCATGATTCAGATAGGGCATGTCATTTTAAACAACTTTCCAAATTACTTGTATCATCAGATGTGCTTTGCTCTCTTGGTATTCTTTGTTGAAAGCTAAACATAGGAAGGCTCATATACTAATTTCTAAACCCTTGAAGGCCGCCTCTGTCTCAGTGCATTTTGACAGTTGTTTTAGCGCTAGACAGCACTAGTTCACGTGTGCCATATACAGTAAATACAATTTTGCTCACTCCTGTGAAATTACCTAGGAGTCAGCACTGATTGACTAAAATGCAAGTCTTTCAAAAGAAGTGAAATAAGGGGGCAGTCTGCAGTGGCTTAGATACAAGGTAATTACAGTGGTAAAAGATATATTAATATAACCGTGTTGTTTATGCAAAACTGGGGAATGAGAAATTAAGGGATTATCTATCTTTTTAAACAATAGACTGTCCCTTTAAACATTGCCTTTGATTGACTGCAAGGTCTAATCTGATTATTATTATTATTTTTTTTTAAAAATAGCTCATCACAGGCGTAAGACCAAAGGCGATGAAACAAGTAGCTTTAAATATATATACTTTTAGTTTAATGGATATTAAACAGTGCTCCTTTGGTAAAAACAAATATGTTAAATCAAAGTAAACATAAAAAAAACAATTGTGTAAAAAACAGCAAATAACTTACTTGTTTTCTTGCAAAATTAGCACTTAGAAATTCTCAGTTTAGCCCCGCCCCCAGTGTTTTAAAACCAAGGGATTTTCAAAACCTTATCTTTATTCTGTCAGTTCTGGGCATGAGCAACTCTGACAACCTGTTATCTAGTTTATTTGCTAGCCTAGAGTTTTTATGACATCAGGCTAAGATACAACTTCCTGCAAAGGCTTCCTCCTCCTTGTAGGGCTGTGACAGGAAGCACAAATGTAGTGAAAAAAATAAAAAATAAAAGGAAAAACCTGTTTAAATAGGTGAATAATACATATTGCAATGATTTCTATTATAAGAATGAAACAGACTGTTTACCATCCCTTTTAATTTGGTAAAATGACATCATCCACAACAGAGAAAAAAACATGCTCACACTGCTAGTGCTGGAATGGATGTGATATATTAATGTTAAGTTTAGATTGCATTTGAAAAGAAAACCAAAAATCTTTAAAAATGTTGTTTTGTCAATGAATTTTTAAATAAACATTAAGAACCCTAAAGCTGTTTTTTAGATTTTAAAAAAAATTCTGAAAATATATTTGCAAAAAAATGTAATTACTTTAATTATCTTTAGTTAGAGACCACAACATTTTACAAGGATTTTGTTTTATAGTTTCCTTGTATAAAATGATCTTAATTTAGCCTAAAATAAACCTTCTTAGAAAAAAAAAAAAAAATTGGCAGCATGCTTATTTATCCAACAACAGAGATGCAGTTGCTTATACGTTCTACAAATGTTTTATATCTCCTTCCTCTGCACCTGTCCCAGAGTGAATAGGACTACATCTGTCTCATCTTGGCATTGCAAGTATACAACTACATCTGTGAAAGATGATTCAATTTTTAAAAGAACAGCATATAGCTAAGCTATCCTGCTGCACTGAAGAACATACTTTATTAGAGGTTATGTGTCTCTTTTTTGTAGAATGCCAGGAAGGGGTTTAAATACTGAATAGAGACATTTGCATTTGATCTAAGAAAAAGATTGATTTGTTAGTAGAAAAAAAATTGAATGCCAGAGCAATAGGTTAATTTGAGTATATGTATCAGAATTAGATGTGTAAGTGGATTCCTTATAGGAAGGTCATTTTTTATTGATCCCAATAGATTTATAAAGCCCATCTGGAAACATTTGAATTTTGGGGGAAAAAAAACTTCTGTGTTATTTTTTTCTTGCTGAGAACTCATAGGTCTTTCTCAGGAAACAATAATTGTCAAGTTGTGGGAATTCCAGAAGAGAAAAAAAGTGGGAACATTTGTTATGGGAATTGAAAGAGAAAAGTGTGGAATATGTTTCCTGCATAATTCCCTGTCGTTCCATAGTTCATAAATACTTTTCCCTCAATTAAAAATGCTTCTTATTTTCTCCAAACTTTCCTGTCAACAACTTTACCTATTATAATGACAGAGACAGTGAACAACATATAAAAAAAACATATTCTAGCCTAAAGTTCAAGACTGAGTCAAGAACTGATAGGCAGATGTTGCACTCAAATAAGCTAAACATATCTTCGTAGCTGCTACAGTTGAGACATTTACAGTATGAGGCTGCAATATGTTGTGCATTATTATTTAAATATATAATTAACTGTTATTTTACAAAAGGTAGTTGCAACTTGCCCATTTATACATTTGCATGCTTGTTATTTTAATCTTTTTTACGTAGCAATTTTAAAGGGACACTCAGGTTAAATTACATTTTCATGATTCAGATACAGCATGTAATTTTAAACAACTTTCCAATTTACTTCCATTAAAAAAAATGTGCTCAGTCTTTTATATTTACAATTTTTGAGTCACCAGATCCTACTGAGCATGTGCAAGAATTCACAGACTATACGTATATGCATTTGTGATTGGCTGATTGCTATCACATGGTACAAGGGGATTGGAAATATACATAACTTTGAAATTTGTTATAAAAAAATCTACTACTCATTTGAAGTTCAGACTAAGTGCTATTGCATTGTCTTGTTATCTTGCATTTGTCGATTATGCAAATCTAATGTGTTGACTGGTCCTTTAATTCTAGTGCCTAAAATAAAAGGATGTCTTACTGCTGGTTTCAAAGTAAGGATCTGCTGACAGCATTTTCAGCCTTCTTAAACCCCTACTAACCTGATATACCAGTTCCCCTTCACAATAAACTGTAACCATGGCTGACCCAACTGCCACATACTACAATAAAACCTACATGTTATTAACCCTACACTCAGCCCAGTCATTCACTACAATTAACCTATTATGCAACCATTTTACTAGACATGTGCACAGGCAAAAAAATTAGTTTTTCTGGAAGATTTGGTTCAGAATTTACGAGCAATTCGAGTTGTCAGAATTTTGTTCAAGGTCATGTTCGGTTACCGATAAATATTTAGATGCAAAATTAGTTTGAAACAAAATTTGTTCAGTTGCATTTAAGCCCATGGGAAGCCCATAAAACATTGCTTTTAGCAACAAAATTACATTGTTAGGTAATGTCAACAATTAAAAGATTCAGTGCTAACTGGTACACAAGAACATACAAAAACTAGAACAAAGAGAGTTAAGACACTAAATTGAAATGAAAAAATGTTGATAATTACAGTAATATTAATTATTCACTAGAACCACCTTTTCCCACCTGCCTATTATATCCCCCCTTTTAAGCCTTCACTTCCGACCACTGAAACTTCTCTGTGCAATTCTTCTTTTTTCACAACTCTCTCATTATTTTTCAAATCCCTCATGCTAAAGTACCCACATTCCTCACTTTCTCACACACCTGCTCCATAACAAGTTTGTAGTTAGTTATCCTTGGAATCTCAATTCAGAGAAGGGCAGGAGCAGGAGAGGTGGCACCAGGGCTGCAGTGTTACTGTACTAGGTAGGCCTTTAATAACAGTACAGTATATAAAAAATACACCTCCAAGGGAGTAGGACAAATGTGTTTAGAGTCCCTTGGACACCGCGGCCAGCATTTCCTTGAGGATTTGACATTGACAGAGGATTACTACCACACAGCTGGAGAGACAGCAGCAAGAAGCAGAGTTACTGAACTAGGTAGGCCTCAGGTACACAAACCCAAAAAATACAACTCCAAGGGAGGAGCAAAACATGCTTAGAGTACCATGGACACAGCAGCCAACAGTTTGCTATGTTTTCTACTTTAACTGATGATGACCATCGCAGAGCAGGAATGTCAGGAGCTGGAGAGGCAGCAGAGTTGCAGAACTAGGTACACCTCAGGTACCCAAACAACAAGAACACAACTCCAAGAGAGGAGGACAAACATGTGCCTAGAGTCCCTAGGACACATCGGTCAGCAGTTTGCTACAGTTTGTGATTTAAGTGATAATGACCACCACAGAGCAGGAAGGGCAGGAGCAGGAAAGGCAGAAGCAGGCAGCAGAGTTAGGCCCCTGGTACACAAGCACCAAAAATAAACCTCCAAGGAAGGAGGACAAACATTTGCTTAGAGTCCCTTGGACACAGTGGCCAACAGTTTGCTACAATTTGTTACTTTAACTGATAATAAACAACAGAGAGCAGGAAGGGCAAGGAGCAGGATATGTAGCAGCAGACAGCAGAGTTACTGAAATAGATAGGCCTCCAATACACAAACCCCAAAAATACATCTCCAAGGGAGGAGCACAAACACATTGCAACTAACCTACTACATTGTTCAAAAGGACAAAGGTCCAATAAGATGTAGAAGTATAAAAATTGCTCATTAGAAAGCAAAATAAATTATACATAGATCTCCTGTCCCCTGTTTTTTTTTACAGGTATATAGAATATGTCCTATAGCCTAACTAAAAAGGAACACAAATTAAACCTTAATCTATATGAGCAAGTGCTGTGTTTAAAATGCTAGTGCATGGAGCATACTTAAATATACTTTTGAAACAGCTATAGCTTTAACTAGAAGCATTTGTGCTAATACATGTATATTTAAAATGCTTCTATTCAAAACTGAAATGCATCCAAATGCATTTCAAATTTGGTTGAAATGTCCCTTTAAATTAAGTTTGTGCACATATTGATCTGAAATTTTAACTCCCTTTTAAACCGGCTTGCTTATTGTAAAATATTTACTGCCTAAATTAAGGAAAAGGTTGTGAATATGCTTCCCTTTGAGACATTATATACAGTATATATATATGTATATATACACGTATATTTGAATGAGACTTTAAACACATATCATTCAAAAGGGAATTCCATTTTGTGAATACTGTATTGATTTAAGTGAAGACTTTGTTTTTTTTGTGGCTGTTTATTATTAAATTAGAACCATTTACATTTATATATTTTTTTTGTTCCCATTATATCTAGAGCTACCTTTTTTCTTTGTACTTATTTTAGTTGGTGTTTTCACTTATTGAAAGGGATAAGTTATACAGGTTAGCTTGTGGACACATTAGCTTTTACAGTCAGAGATAAATATTTTTTTAAGTATAATAAAATGTTACATCATATGCATGCATTAAAGGGATAGAAAGGTCAAAATGGAAATGTGCTTGAATGCTTTTCAATTATAAATAGAATAATTTTCTGCAACATACTTCCATTAACAAAAATGCATCTAGTAAAAATGATTACTGTTTCAGCGACATACGCTATGGCCCACATTTAAGAAAGACAAGTCCAAAACAGCAGCACTCCCAAGTATCAAAAAATACTTTATTTTAACAGAGCAACAGACAAAAAATTCCACAACGTTTCGGTCAGCAGACCTTAATCACGTGGTATGCTGACCGAAACGTTGTGGATTTTTTTGTCTGTTGCTCTGTTAAAATAAAGTATTTTTTGATACTTGGGAGTGCTGCTGTTTTGTACTTGTCTAATATTGCTGGGGTGAGTACAGTGTCCTTCAGCTTGCACCTATTGGCAGGAGTGCTGGGCTTTCCTTGTTTTCTCTTCTTCCACATTTTAGAAAGACAGGGCAAACAGGGGCGTATTTCTTCGGCCCCATCCGCCCGGCATCTCATCTAGGGGGCAGCAATCCGCTGCCCACATTTACCATTGCACACTATTGCAAGTGTGCACTGCCCTGTCGGAAATGTCCGGGGGATTGACATACGCCACAAAACAGTTGGCATAATCTGTTAAGAAGCATTACGCTGCTTCTTAACTCTCAGCTACAGGCTCGCTTGTGCAAACCTGCAGCCAAAAGGTCTCATAAACTCATATCAGAGCTTCATAAAGGGAGCCCTATATGTGACTAGAGGATAAGGATCCAAACACCAAACTTTGTGGCGGTGAGTATTGCATCAGTGAAGACTCAATTTATGTCATGCAAGCCACTGCTGACTCACTGAGAAGGTGTGGTGTTTAAATGCTGGTGAAAGGGGGCACATAGAATATGTGTGTATGCAGCTGAAAAACAGTAATAACTTTTAAAAGCACTGCAGAATCCATTGGTGCTATACAAATAACTGATGATAGTAATAGTAATAATACAAAAAAGCATTTTTTTGCTAATGAAAGTTAACTGCAAAATGTTTATATATGACATTTTAATGCACCCATGCACATTTTAATTTTGACCTTTCTATACCTTTAAATGTATATATAATTGAATGTAAATAACTATTCACTGGAAGGCTTTAGAAAAACAAATAAATAAATAAATTATTATTGACCTATTATTAAAATTAACATTAAATAGCCTAGATTTACTAAGGCTATAATATGAAATGTATCCTTCCTACACACACACACATGCACACTCTCACATATGCACACACACAAACATAAACACATATGCACACGCACACTCACAGACACATATGCACACACACAAACATACACACACACAAACACATATACACGCACAACACACATGCACACTCACAGAAACATATGCATATGCACACACATGCACACACATGCACACTCACAGACACATATACACACACACAATCACACACAAACATGCACACTCACACACACACATGCACACTCACAAACACATATGCGCACACACACAAACATACACACACATGCACACTCACACACACAAACACATATACACACACACACAAACATACAAATACACACATGCACACTTACATACACATATACACACACACACACACACACATGCACACTCACAGACACATATACACACACATATGCACACACACACATGCACACTCACAGACACATATGCACACATTCACATACGCACTTCTGTAAATGCTTCCACACTCTTTATAAATGCTTTAATGAAAAAAATTAGTTGTTTCTGTAACACCTGTCACAACTGTAAAAACAGCTCAACCACCTGGTATAAAATATATGGATGAGAAATCCCAAAGGACATACTGTACTGTGTATTGCTCAATATAGAAATGTTGAATAAATATTTTTAGTCATTTAGAGATATATTAAAGCTCATTTCTCCTGCATCTAAAAGGTAATAAAATGTATGTGTGTGTATATATATATATATATATATATATATATATATAAAGAATATTCATGTCTTGTTTTAATATCAAATTAAACAGCTTTAAAGGGACATGAAACCCCAAACATTTCCAACTACTCAGACTAAAGGAATGGACAAAATTGGAAAAAAAAACATTGTTCAGTTTACCATTTTTTGTGCTCTCAGTGTATTCTGTGCTTAGCTACACAGTGTTGTTTTGGGGTTAATATAATCAGCCTTGACTACCCACCACCAGTTGAGAACTTCACTTCATAGTTTCCAACATTTCAATATAGTATTATATTGTCATATAATTGGAATAACCTGGTGACGTGGCATTGATGCAGAGAGAAAACCTCTTCCTATTGGAATGGATTTGGTACATTTTTGACTTGTGACATAGAGGCATATTTATCTCCGTATTCACAAGAACTGCTGGTGCAATGATAAATGTCGACAGAGTATGCTGTCGGCATTTATCGATGTGCAGCGGACATGATACGTTACTTGGTATCATGTCCGCTCTCACATTAATAAATATACCCCATTATATTTAAATAATTTATAAATCTTTGAAAACCAAATCCCTTACCTGTAGATTGAATACTGTTCCCTAATTTAAAAGCCCTTTTGTTACATTTTTATTATAATAATCATTATTAATAATCTTTTTTAAATGTCTTTGAAAATGATATTTTCAAATTAAAATTATATTTCAGATTTTAAAGTAAACTATTATATATGTTTTCTTCTCATCTGCATGGCATAGAATAACATCTGTCTGTTTTGCGCTTTATCAACCAGACATCTACAGTGCATCTGTGAGGAAAATCCACTTCCGTGGCTGAAAACCTGTATCTGATTGTAGAAATAAAGCACTACTTCCTCAGTTCAAAAACAGCATCAGATAAGACCAATTACTTTAAATGAGTCATAGCAAGAGGCAGAGCAGCATTTTTTTCCTTTAAGTCTTTGAACTTCTACTGCTTCAAAGGTGTACTAAAACAAGGTTATGAGGTGATTGTCTAAAAATTGCCAAATTACCAATTTCTAAGCACTAATGGTAATAGCAATCAACTAACTAAACTCTTTAAATATGAAACTAAACATAAATGCATTAGGTTACTTGCAGTACAAGAAGTCTAACTATGGGAACACAGAAATGTGTCTCATTTATTATTAATGTTTCCCTGAAAATAACAGTTGGACTTTTCTAGCTGGTTTTTATAAATGAGCCCCATTATGCATAGATATCAGTTACTTTGTTAGATTTATTTACTGACTATAAACAACTTTAAGACTCTTTACATTTTAATAAAGACATCACAGCCATATTTTGTCTTCATTTTGCTCAAATCTGTGTCTGAAATCAGTCTATTTCACGCATACAGTATTATTGTCATAGTCCTCCATATCCCAAATACGCCGTTACTATTATGTATTTTCTGAGTGCTTCAAATGAGATAATTGGTCAGAAATATACTTATGGGTTTAGCTGTAGGGATGTTAAAAAATGAACATTAGTTTTATCTATAAAAAATATAAAATATTAAAGAAAATTATATAAATAAAAATAGTTGTATCTATAATATATATTGTCTTGGTTGATTCACACTTTCACCTCATGTAGGTCATCCAGCAGGGTGTCAGAAAAAATAAAATAAAAATATTATATATATATATATATATATATATATATAATTATAATAATCCACACTCTCTGGATTTAGTAAAGGTATTTTATTGTGTTTATAAAAAACACCTTTACAAGAACTACCATACCACAAAAGACAAGGAAGCTTTGGACAACTCCTGACGGGGCAGCTTCACTCACACGCGGCACTTACCTCATAGGATTGAGGTACTTTGGAGGAAATAGATAACCATGTGGACTTTCTGTTTTGGCTTTTATTGATTATTCAGCTGACACCACATATTGTGCTCAATCCCACTCTTGCTTTCCACATTGTTCTACTGTCAGTATACCAGAAACATATACTGATTCTCTTTTGGGTCTTTAGCAGCATACATCTTAAATTACATTCATTGCCTTGACTTTTGCTTTGCTGGATATAACTATAATCAGTTGTATATTGGCTACAGCCCTTAATTGGATATTACCTCTTCTGGAGATCTAAGGGTTCTACTTGTTAACACTGTGACACCTATTTATTAATGTGCGAGCGGACATGATCCTATATATATATATATATATATATATATATATATATATAAAACAAATACCACACTCGCAGGATTTTCTTCTTCAAATTATTTAAAGCTGAATCCATATAGAGATATAGTGAAACACATATAATTTAAATATAAAAAAATAATATATATATACTGTATATATATATATATATATATATATATATATATATATATATATACATATACACTGTATATACATAAAGACATACATATGAAGACCAAAACGATTGTCGATAGTTTGTTCCTGAGAAAGTGTTTCTGTTTCTGCATGTATATATATATATATATATATATATATATATATGCAATATTCCAAAAAGGAGAAGGCGGAGACAAGAGGCTCAAGACTTGGTATGACGTTTATTCAGCAAAGTTGCAAGGTATAAGGTGAGTAACCCAAATGTCACCTGATGCGTTTCGCGCATGCGCACATGCACTTCATCAGAGGCTGAAAATTCAGAGTACTAGGATAACTTATATACAGACCCACAGCCAATCAAATGTTACTAAAGTGAAACCGAGTCCACAAAGAAGTCATAACATCAAATATGTGAACAAATAAAAAGAGAGGCCGGGGGCGTGCATTAAAGTAAGTACATCATATATATTATATTACACATAAATAAATAACAAAGAAAATTCTCCTTAACTTTTAAAAAAACAGTGAAAATGCAAACATTCATTAAAACAGTTACCAAAAGAAAAAAGGGGAACACATCAAACATAAAACCTATGCAAAAGTATGTAAATTCAAAATAAAGAAATCTAAAGGACTATAAAAGAAATATATATAAATAATAAGTAGAAAGTATATATATATATATATATATATATATATATATATATATATATATATATATATATATATATATATATATATATGTGTTACAAATTGGCTCATAGCTCTTAAATACTACCAAGTGTATGGCCCCAATCACAGAATTAAATGTCCAAAGGGGTGAATTTGAACTTATTAAAGAGCAAAAGCAAGATAGACATAGCACCTATGCTATCAAATAAAAAACATATATATTAAGTTAATAATAAAAAAAGAAAATATATGTAAAAAAGAAAAAGGGAAAATTAAATACATCCGTGCATATCAGTAAAGATCTCTATAAAATTAACAAACTGGGGGCCCTAGTTGGAAATGTATAGTAGGTCCTCATATACTAATAGAGATCATAATATAAAAAAATACAAAATATATGATAAAAGAATTTCATAAAGAACTTAAGGAGAAAAAAAATAAAAAAAAATAAAAAACATACAACAGTATATAATCTGGAACAAATTTTAATAAAATAATGGGTGTATTAAAACCACTTGTAGTGTGGAATAGAGCACAGCTATTCAGTAAATAAATCTACATCCATTCTTTTATTAATACCTTCAGGGGTCCTAGTATGTAATTTAATAATCCAAAATATTTCCTTTCTTCTGAGGTTCTTTTCCCTGTCCCCCCTCTAGGATGCATTTTTAATTTTGTCGATACCCATACAAAAGAAATACTTGGGACCTAGGCCATGTTGTCTGAAATGCTTGGCTACCTGTCTTTCAAGGGACGGGTCGTGATCCAAACATATTGTTGGGAACAAAAAAGACAATTAACCAAATAGATGACAATTTGGGAAGTACTTCCTAGCTATATATTTTACTCCATTTGTTAATACTTCTATTAGGGAGTCATCACCCTTCAATATAGTCAATTTTTTCTTGACTATATTACAGATCTGTTGATATTGTCTACTAAACTGTGTTATAAACAGGGTATTCTGATTTTAAGGATCAGTATCAGTACAGTACAGTAAAGTTGTGCCCACTTTGTGAAAACAATTCTTGTCTATCCATTTGGGCAACCTGTAATTCCAATTTTTTAAGTGTAGCTCTATGGTAGACCCTCTCAACTAGTCTAGTAGTCAATTCCTGAGCTTGACTATTATATTTTGTAACATCCGAACAGTTCCTACGTAAAAGTAGGAATTGCGCTTTCGGTATTCCTCTTTTAAGGTGGGAAATATGACACGAATCTGCACGCAATATGGTGTTGCGTGCCAAAGGCTTACGATAGGTAGAAGTCATAATTCTGTCCTGTCTAGCTTCGATTGATAAATCAAGAAAATTAATACTTGTGGAACTAGACTGGGCTGTAAAAGTTAAATTGTATTGATTATCATTCATGAAATTAACAAATGAGTCAACCGTATTCTCATCCTGTGTGTCCCAAATGACGATAATATCGTCAATAAAGCACCCATATAAGATGACATTATTGACAAATGGAAAACTATCTGAAAAGATGTGGTTCAGTTCAAGCCAACCCATGTAGATGTTGGCATAGGCGGGTGCAAATTTAGCCCCTATTGCTGTACTGCATCTCTGCAGATAGTACTCCCCATGGAACATGAAAAAATTATGTTGCAACAAAAATTCAGTTACCTGAACAATAAAGGAAATAAATTGATCTCAATAATTTGAATGACTATGTAGCATGTGATCAATAGCTTCAAGACCCAGTGTGTGGGGAATATTGGAGTACAGGGCCGCCATGTCTACGGTAACCCAAGTATATGTATCCTTCCAGGTAATGTCTTTAAGTTGTGTAATTAAGTGAGCACTGTCCCTAATGTAACCTGTTAAGGACAGCATTGTCGGTTGCAATATATGATCCATCCAGCTCCCCAACCTTTCACACAGTGACCCACTACTGGCCACTATGGGCCATCCCGGAGGACTATTCAAACCATTTATGTATCTTGGGTACTATGCGGAAGTAAGGGGTGCTAGGTTCTGAAACAAAAATATAAGTGACTAATTCTTTATCCATAAAATTGTGCTCAACTGCACAATCCAATAGATGAGAAAGTTTATTCTTAAAGGAGTAGGTGGGGTTAAAGGTTAGTTTAGTGTATAAACAATTGTCACTCAGTTATGAATTAATCTCAGAGACATAGTCACTTTTGTTTAATACAACAACCGCCCCCCTTTATCAGCCTGAGTAATGACTATATTGTCATTCTTCTGTAATTTGGCTAATGCATGCCTTTCTGCTAGATTATGAGTCTTGCGTTAGCCTTAAAAAGCAGCGTTGAGAGGTCCCAACGCTGCTTTTTAACGCCCGCTGGTATTATGGGTCTGGCAGGTACAGGTATACAGCTCACTTTTTTTCTGCGACTCTAGCATACCGCAAATCCCCTTACGTCAATTGTGTATCCTATCTTTTTGATGGGATTTTCCTAACGCCGGTATTACGAGTCTTGGAAAAAGTGAGCGGTAGAGCCTCTCCTGTCAAGACTCCTACCACATTTAAAAGTCAGTAGGTAAGAGTTTTATGAGCTAACACCGTAACATAAAACTCTTAACTAAAGTGCTAAAAAGTACACTAACAACCATAAACTACCTATTAACCCCTAAACTGAGGCCCCCCACACATCGCAAACACTTAAATACATTTTTTAACCCTAATCTGCCGACCGGACATCGCTGCCACTGTAATAAATATATTAACGCCTAAACCGCCGCACTCCCGCCTCGCAAACACTAGATACCTTTTATTAACCCCTAATCTGCCGTCCCTAACATCGCCGACACCTACCTACATTTATTAACCCCTAATCTGCTGCCCACTGCGTTGCCACCAATATATTAAATGTATTAACCCCTAAATCTAAGTCTAACTCTAAACCTAACCCCCCCTAACTTAAATATAATTGAAATAAATCGAAATAAAATAACTAAAATTAACTAAATTAGTCCTATTTAAAACTAAATACTACCCTATAAAATAAACCCTAAGATAGCTACAATATAACTAATAATTACATTGTAGCTATTTTAGGATTTATTTTTATTTTACAGGCAATTTTGTATTTATTTTAACTAGGTACAATTATAGTTATTAACTATTTAATAACTACCTAGCTAAAATAAGTACAATTTTACCTGTAAAATAAACCCTAACCTAAGTTACAATTACACCTAACACTACACTATAAATAATTTAATTACCTAAATTAAATTAAACTAATTACAATAAAATAAAATAAACTTAAGTACAAAAAAACAAACACTAAATTTAAAAAAATAATAAAATAATTACAAGAATTTTAAACTAATTACACCTACTCTAATCCCCTAATAATAAAAGCCCCCCAAAATAAAAAAAAACCCTACTTTATACTAAATTACAAATAGCCCTTAAAAGGGCCTTTTCCAGGGCATTGCCCCAAAGTAATCAGCTCTTTTACCTGTAAAAAAAATTACAATACCCCCCCAACATTACAACCCACCACCCACACACCCAACCCTACTCTAAAACCCACCCAATCCCCCCTTAATAAAACCTAACACTAACCCCTTGAAGATCACCCTACCTTGAGACATCTTCACCCAACTGGGCAGAAGTGGACCTCCAGACGGAAAGAAGTCTTCATCCGATCTGGGCAGAAGAGGACCTCCAGACGGGCAGAAGTCTTCATCCAGACGGAATCTTCTATCTTCATCCATCCGGAGCGGAGCGGGTCCATCTTCAAGCCAGCCGACGCGGAGCATCCTCTTCCAACGACATCCAACTGAAGAATGAAGGTTCCTTTAAATGACGTAATCCAAGATGGTGTCCCTTGAATTCAGATTGGCTGATAGGATTCTATCAGCCAATTGGAATTAAGGTAGGAAAAATCCTATTGGCTGATGATTGGAACAGCCAATAGAATGCAAGCTTAATCCTATTGGCTGATTGCATCAGCCAATATGATTTTTCCTACCTTAATTCTGAATCCTATCAGCCAATCAGAATTCAAGGGACGCCATCTTGGATGATGTCATTTAAAGGAACCTTCATTCTTCAGTTGGATGTCATTGCAAGAGGATGCTCCGCATCGGCTGGCTTGAAGATGGTCCCCCTCCGCTACGGATGGATGAAGATAGAAGATGCCTCCTGGATGAAGACTTCTGCCCATCTGGAGGTCCTCTTCTGCCTGGATCGGATGAAGACTTCTGGCCATCTGGAAGTCCACTTCTGCCCAGTTGGGTGAAGACATCTCAAGGTAGGGTGATCTTCAAGGGGTTAGTGTTGGTTTTATTAAGGGGGGATTGGGTGGGTTTTAGAGTAGGGTTGGGTGTGTGGGTGGTGGGTTGTAATGTTGGGGGGTATTGTTATTTTTTTTTACAGGTAAAAGAGCTAATTACTTTGGGGCAATGCCCCGCAAAAGGCCCTTTTAAGGGCTATTTGTAATTTAGTATAGGGTAGGGCTTTTTTATTTTGGGGGGCTTTTTTATTTTATTAGGTGGATTAGAGTAGGTGTAATTAGTTTAAAATTCTTGTAATTATTTTATTATTTTTTGTAATTTAGTGTTTGTTTTTTTGTACTTTAGTTTATTTTATTTTATTGTAATTAGTTTAATTTAATTTAGGTAATTAATTTATTTATAGTGTAGTGTTAGGTGTAATTGTAACTTAGGTTAGGGTTTATTTTACAGGTAAATTTGTACTTATTTTAGCTAGGTAGCTATTAAATAGTTAATAACTATTTAATAACTATTGTACCTAGTTAAAATAAATACAAAATTGCCTGTAAAATAAAAATAAATCCTAAAATAGCTACAATGTAATTATTAGTTATATTGTAGCTATCTTAGGGTTTATTTTATAGGTAATTAGGTAAGTAGGTAAATAGGTAAGTATTTAGTTTTAAATAGGACTAATTTAGTTAATTGTTGTTATTTTATTTTGATTTATTTAAATTATATTTAAGTTAGGGGGGGTTAGGTTTAGGGTTAGACTTAGATTTAAGGGTTAATAATTTTATTATAGTGGCGGCGACATTGGGGGCAGCAGATTAGGGGTTAATAATTGTAGGTAGGTTGCGACGACATTGGGGGCGGCAGAGTAGGTGGCGGCGATGTTGGGGGCAGAAGATTAGGGGTTCATAAGTATAATGTAGGTGGCGGCGGTGTAGGGGGTGGCAGATTAGGGGTTAATAAGTGTAAGATTTGGGGTGTTTAGACTCGGGGTTCATGTTAGGGTGTTAGGTGTAGACATAAATGTATTTTCCCCATAGGAATCAATGGGGCTGCGTTAGGAGCTGAACGCTGCTTTTTTGCAGGTGTTAGGTTTTTTTTCAGCCGAAACTGCTCCATTGATTCCTATGGGGAAATCGTGCATGAGCACGTTTAGCCAGCTCACCGCTACCGTAAGCAGCGCTGGTATTGAGGTGAGATGTGGAGCTAAATTTTGCTCTCCGCTCACTTTTTGTGGCTAATGCCAGGTTTAAAAAAACCTGTAATACCAGTGTTGTTTGTAGGTGAGCGGTGAGCATAAACTAAGCGTTAGCACCGCACCCTGTTAACGCAAAACTCGCAATCTAAGTGTTTTTTTTTTAGTAATATTGTCATGTGGTATGTATGGAAAATTGCTTTCAACTGTCCTAAACAGGTCAGTAAGTTCTTTTTCTACTTTCCTCTCTGATATAAGTCTAATAGGTGATGTCTCGAGTGTACTGGATAGAAATGTGAAGTGTTTTTAAAAGAAAAAGAAGTGCATGTATTCAAAAGTGAATCAGCCTGCCTGGTTGTTTCTTGTTCTAAGGAGATCAAGTGGGTAAGGTGTGTTAGGTCAGTATATTTCAAACCTACTGATTGACCATGAGTAAAATAAGGTGCATCTAGAATAGGTGTGTTGTCATATTGGTGTAAAAAGTGTTTCTTTAGAACTAATTTTCGACCAAATTTATTAATGTCAATCAGTGTATTTACTAAATCATAATTATGTGCTGGTGCATATGTCAAACCTTTAATGAGTAGATCAAATTCTACTTTAGACAATTCAACACCAGAGAGGTTAATAACAGCTATTTCTTTACTGTTTTTCTGACCCTGTTGGGGTACCGATATGTGGCCTCAGTTCTCTTCGGTGTACTAGTTTGAGTGGGTTGTTTAACCAGTGTCTTAAGTTCCTTCCTACTGATACTAGGATCTAAACTCCCTTGATGTGGCTCTGGTGTGTCTAACAATTGTTCTCCCTCTATATTTGATCCACTAGTGTCCTAATAATCAGTATCAATACTAGAGAAGGTCATATGCCTACCAGTACTGTTCTTAATCTTATTACCTTTTTTGTTACTCTTAGGTTTATTTTTCTTCTTGGATTACCAATTATGTCTGTTTAGTTTATGTTGTTGCCAAGAATAGACTATGTCTAATTCATAGTCCTTCACATCTCTATGATACTTCTGCACTTTGTGGTTAGACAGAGTAGTATCCAGATTATCAATGGTTTCATTAAGTTGTTTAGTATAATCTAGATATTTCTGTGTTGATACAAAAGGTTGCAAAGTCTCAGTGATCTTATTAATGTCTATTAAGATCATGTCTCTTTCCTCTTTTTTATACCTCAATAATTGTTTCATTAATATTATGGAACAGTTCGTTAAACTCTCATTCCATTCTTCCACAAACATCAAATTATTAAGTGCAAATTATGGAAATTTTTTCATACGTAAACCCCTTGGAACCCTATTTTCAGAAATATAAAGTTCAAAAAATTCAATATCCCACCATAAATTGGTTTCTTTAAACCTAAGTTGTTCCAAATTAGAAAAAAAAATTTGTGATGTCATCCTCCTTAATGAGATCACTCATTGGGTTATCTCCTTTTAGTGCTGATTCCATAATGTGTTTTCTTTTGTTTTCATCTATAACCCCTGTGGGTATATTAATAGTAGCCATTATGGAAGCGGCACTTAACACCAAGTAGAAATATTAAATATAAACACAAGTCTTGCCCTATAAACAGTTTGCGAGAAATATAACAAATGTAATAGAACATAGAAAAAGAAAACTGCAAAGTTAGATGACGACAATTAAAGAAAGCTTAAAAATGCTCAGAAAAGTTCCAAAGGCACTGATGTGCCCAAACTTTAGTGGCGACTTCCAGAATAAGTAAGACAGTGTGCTTAATGTGGAATAATAAAGTAGCGTCCACAATATATATATATATATAATATATATATTATAGATTGATTGATAGATTGATTAATGGACAGGCAGACAGATAGATGTTATTTTAAAATAAAAATAAAATGTTCTTCTAAGTTAAGAACAAAGGTATTTCTTAACGCACCTTTGGCTTTAGCACAGTTGGTCTAGCGATTCTTTAGGTTATCATGTGAGTGAAAGCCAGAAGAGGCTTTTGTAGAGTGCCCCATAAAAGTCTATGGGGAAATGTAGTTAGCGTGGTCATGTTATCCAGCCTCCAGATGTTAGTATGCTTGAGTCTTTTGCTCTTTTACTTTACTTTGAACTTGTAATACAAGCACAAGAATATGAGTGCTATTAACTTAAGTTGCATTGTGTTAGGACTCAATAGCACTAGTATTTTAGCGCTCCACTTGTAATCTAGGCCATGTTATAATTTGTACAAGTGCCCAGAAGTATTTGGAACTACTATTCACCAATATACAAAAATGTGAACTTGTTTTTTAAGAAAGAAAGGAGGTGGTTATATTACACATTATAGCCAGTCAAATACCACGTCATATAATATATACCTTTTAACCCTTATAAAAATGTTTTATTAATATTTATATTAAATACATTCATCAGAATGTCTACATATACAGTAAATTAATTTTTTTTTTATTAATGTATTTTGGTTGTGCTTGATGCAACTTTTTTAACTCTTACACTTAAGTAAGATAATAAGTCGTTACGCTAATCCATTGAGCGCAATAGTTTATTTCAACTTGGGAAATGCACCCTAGTTAGCACAATCACAATATTACTTATTGCTAAACCACACTAACTTTAATCTAGCCTGTAATACCTCATAAGCACAATCTTACACAAATCTTAAAGTTATTTTTTATAATGCATTCCTTTCCCCACAGTTATAGTTTGTTGTGTAATTCCTTATCTGTTTTGCCTGAAATAGATTTTGACAACATGTAAGAACCCATGAAGTCTGTTCATAAACTTACATCAATCTTAGAGTAGCCTAATGCATATCCAAGGCTTTCTTGAATTCCCTAACAACAAGGTAAGCACATGTTTGTATAGCATTTTTGTAAATGTAAGCATACTGATTTCCTGATAAGCTTAAAGGGACATGACACCCATATTTTTTCTTTTATGATTTATAAATAGAATGCAATTTTAAACATCTTTCTAATTTACGTCTATTATCTAATTTGTTTTATTCTCTTGATATTCTTTGCTGAAAAGCATATCTAGATATGCTCAGTAGCTGCTGATTGGTTGCTGCACATAGAAGCCTTGTGTGATTGGCTCACCATGTGCGTTGCTTTTTCTTCAACTAAGGATATCTAAAAAATGAAGCTAAATAAATAATGGAAGTAAATTGTAATGTTTTTTAAATTTCTATTCTCTATCTGAATCATGAAAGAAAGATTTTGGGTTTAGTGGCCCTTTAATTACTTAATATTCTAACAACACTTTAAAATTATGCAGTTTCAGTGGATAAAAAAAAAAAATCAAATAAATATTAATATCTTTAAAACGGAATCAATGTATTGAAAAAAAAAAAAACACATACTTTTCTGTTACTTCCCCTAAAACCAGATGTTCCTTTATTTTCTTGATAATGTCCTTTAAATGCAAATATTTTATGATTATGTATGAGTCGCACATTTTGATTAACATATATATATTTATATATATTTTAATAAGCTAATCAGCTGTTAATATGTACATCATTATAAGTAATATACTTCACATTAAATATAAAATCAACATTTTAATACACAGATGTATAATGCATTTACAAATGAGTCTTCGCAGTATTTTTTCTAGCAGCTATTTGTGTGGGTATTGATTGTGAAAGTGATATTGCACAAAGGTGTATTGATATAGGGTTGGTTAACAGAAAACTGTGAAAAACCCTTATTGTATAATCAAAGTCGGTATCAAAGCCCTACGCCCATTTGAAATGTAATCAATAGGGATGATTAAATGACTCATACAAGAGATAATTTCTGTACAAGAGCTATAAGCCACGTACAATAGCCATAAAAACCTGAGAATGATACTTTTGTTATGCAAGATTTTAGTTAAACGTATTTTGACTTTGTAAAATATAAAGGACATTTACAAATAGTATCCGTGACCAATAGTGTTTTATAAAAGTATCTTCAACAGGACAATATTTCTTTGCTTTACAAATTAAAAAACACTCTTTTGGGAACTGTTTTAATTTCCTATAACATTTCAAGGTGAGTAGGTCATAGGTGAAAACTAACCAGTTTAAAAAAAACAAATTCAACATGTTGTTAGCGTATGAAATGTCTTAAGAGCGTACACTTTATTATCCCTTTATTACCCATTCCCCAGTTTTGCATAACCAACACAGTTATTTTAATATACTTTTTACCTCTGTGATTACCTTGTATCTAAGCCTCTGCAGACTGCCCCTCTTATCTCAATTTTATTTATAGACTTGCATTGTAGACAATTAGTGCAGACTCAAGAATAACTCCACAGGTGTGAGCACAATGTTATCCTATGGCACACATGAACGAGCAGTGTCTTGCTGTGAAAAGCCATATAATGCTCTGAGATAAAGGCAGCCTGATGGGGCTTAGAAACAGGCAGAAATGTAGCAGTTAAAAGGTTATAAAAGGAGTTATCTATCTTTATAAACGATAACAAAACTTGACTAGACTGTCCCTTTAATATTTAAAGGGACTTTAGCACCTCTTGCTTTTATGTAAAAAGTGTGCTTGTCGCATGTTTCTTATAGAATTCTTCTACCTTTTTTTGATTCACAATGCTGCAGATCAAGAACTGGTTTAGGCATTTGCAGCATTTTTTAAGACATCGGGCCGATTTATCAAGGGCAGAATGAGTCCTGATACCCCTTGTTTCCACGCAAGCCTTTGGGCTCGTCGTAAACAGCAGTTAAGAACCAGCGGTCTTATTAATCTGCAGGGGGCGACATTGCACAAGCAGTTTACCGGAACTGCTTGTGCAATGTTAAATGCTGACAGCATGTGCTGTTGGCATTCAGTGATATCTGTCGGACACAATACGCTACAGTGTATCATGTCGGACAGACATTGATAAATTGGCCCCACAGTCTTGCTTTTTGGCCACTCTAAGGAGCATAGAAGCACAAGTTTTACACAAAAGCAAGAGTTATTGACCATTTAAAGGGACCTAAGAGAAATATATATGTCCCAAGTGTTTTGCATTTTTCATGTATTGGGATCTCAGTCCTGTAATTCTACCCTTCTTGTGAAGTCACTGCTGCTAATGTGTCTGCTAATTAGTACAAGCTTGCTCCAAGCATCCGTGTCAGAAGTGGAAACATTTCTGTACATATAGATTTCAACCCAAAATGTGTCTGTTAGAGAAGATTCTTCAAATAACTATTTTTTTTTAAAGCATCAGATGCAGTTTCTGGATCCTTGCTGTGCTAGTCCTTCATGCAAGCCTGGGGCTTTCTAACCAATCTATAAGGTAGCAGATCTAAATCTCCCAAGGCTGCTATGACCGGTGTATTTACAATCTCTGCTGTTGCATGACTTTAAAGAAAATATTTGGGCTTCATGTTTCTTTAATGTGTCAGACAGAGCATATGATTTTTAAAAAGTTTAAAATGTATTTCTATAATCAAATGTGCTTTTTTTCATGAAGAGATACCTAGGTAGGTAGCGTGCACATGTCTGGAATATTACATGGCAGAAAAATATGCTGCCATCTAGTGCTGTACAACATTCTTGCAAAATAGTAATTCTTCTGTCACATAGTGCTGCAGACACAGGGCTTAACTCCATGCTTTTCAACAAAAGATGCCAGAACAATTAAGAAAATTGGATAATAGAAGGAAACTAGAAAGTTGTTTAAAATTGCATTGCATGCTTTAAAAATGTGGAGTTTCCTTTCACTTTAAATGTATTAATGGTAATCAGAATTAAAGCATATAACTATCAACCAAAGCTATATGCATTTCAAATATAATATATCCAAGCCACAAATTGATTTATATGAATCCTGCCCCTTTCAACTGCAACCAATCAATGCAAATAGTCGTACATCCAAAGCATTCCGGCCACCAGAAAAAAATATTTGTTTAAAAGACCTTTATTCTCATTAGTTGGGTCCAAAAGTTTCCTGTAAACTTTTAGACCCAACTAATAAGAATAAAGGCCTTTTTTTATACATACATTTTTCTGGTGGCTGGAGTGCTTCGGATGTATGACTATTTGGATTGACGAGATTTGGCAAATCTTACTCCATGCCCCACAAACAGGTGTGCTGTTCTCCTTTCTTTTTGACCAATCAATGCACCCCATTTAAAAAAACTGGTCTACGTAAGCACACACTCAACGTAAAAAAAATGTGACAGAATCCTGGTATGGTAGTGGAGAAAAGGTATATCAGAACTAACATGATCTATATTTTTTTAATAAAAAAACTATAATGCCCTCTATTTTGAGGGCATTTAGGGCACTTTTAGAAAATTAATCAAAAATCGTATCTCTGGTTAATTTTCTGAGTGCTAATTGCTACCGCAAGCTCGTGGTAGAAATAACCAGCCACCTGTAATGTCTGGTTAATTATCGTGCTCCCACAAATGGACAAGCTCGCGGGAGAGAGATAATTTAGCACTCCACTTGTAATCTAGCTCTTAGTATTCTTTAGTTCTGCCCCTTTGTCTGCTTCCTGAACAATATTAAGCCCTGTGATATGTGATACCCACAAGAAGCACAGTTCTAGATCTGCAATAACCAGCACTGCAGAATATGTTAGTACTTTATAAATAAAGTACTGTACAATAATAACTATGTACTATAAATATAATTGAGGTTTACTCTATAATAGCTTTAAATAGAGTACCTGTTACAGATACTTACATCTTAAACTCAGTTCAGTAGGTGAAAATCAGGCATTTTATCTCATATGAATGGAAGAACATGGTATTCCAATAATTTATTAAATATTTTAGAGAGAGAATGATAAGATCCAAAGTCAGTAAATAAATCATTATTAACCTTTTAAAACTTGTGAATCTAAATCAGTTTATTTTTAATACAAACTCTAAAGTTGCCCCCCCCCCTTAGCAACCTGCTTCACTTTCAGTGCTAGAATTTAGTACATTTCACAAGCTTATTTTTTCCTTTCCTTTATTAAAGGGACAGTAAAATGAAGGTTAACGTCAAAATTAAACTTAAATTGATTGGACAGAGCATGAAGTTTTATTGCTATTATGATTTTTTCTTAGTTCTCTTGGTATTCTTTGTTAAAGAGTAATCCTTGGTAAGCTCAGGAGGGTGCATGTGTTTTAAAGGGATATTAAACCCATTTTTTTTCTTTAATGATTCAGACAGAGCATGCACATTTAAGAAACTTTCTAATTTACTTCTTTTATCAAATGTATATTTGTTCTCTTGCTATCTTTACTTGAAAAGAACAAATGCAAAGTTTAGAAGCCGGCCCATTTAATGTTCAGTACACTGGATAGCGCCTGCTTGTTGGTGGCTACATTTAGCCACCCATTAGCAAACACTACCCAGGTGCTAAAACAAAAATGGGCTGGCCTCAGCTTTGCATTCCTGCTTTTCAAATAAAGAGAGCAATAGAACAAAGAAAAATTGATAATAGGCGTAAATTATAAAGTTGCTTAAAATTGCATGCTCCATCTGAATTATTAAAAAAAAAAAAAATGGGTTAAGTATCCCTTCAAGCTATCTGGGAGCAGTGTTTGCAACATTGTGTATAGCAATGTTATACACTTCAGCCATAGCAAGCTAAAGATATGTGCACACTCCTGAGTGCCTATCAGCCTACTTAGGTTTACTCTTCATTAAAGAATACCAAAAGAAAAAAGATAATTTGATAATATAAGTAAATCGGTGTGTTATTTCAATTTCACAATCTTAATCACAAAAGTTTAATTTTAACTTCACTCTCCCTTTAATAGTTTTCTAAAAACAAAATCTGAATAAACTCACAGTCCTGCTATGAATAACAGATCAGCCATAACTTGCCACTCAACAGCTGAGAAGCTCAAGAGCTCCAAAAAACAGTGAAACATAGTGTTTTTCTATGAAAGCCAATAGAATATAATTGTGTCGTTATCCTATGACTGTCCATATTAAGTATGGCAGACCACAATAAAAAGTCATTTACATTCATTTTGACTTATGTGGTTGGTACAAAACATTTTAGCCATCTCCTTCCCTGAAACTCACAGCTAGGGATGGGAAAACTTTCTAAATATTGCGTTGACAAGTACATGCAATGTCCCCCTATCAATCATAACTACCACTGAAGGTTTCTTTTGAACAAATGTTAATTTCTCTATTTTAAATGTTACTTTTGATTTATGGGAGAAAAAAACATACTAAGAGCAAAATAAGTATTTTCAATTTTGATTCTTGTAGTCTAACATTATGATAATTACCGGTAATATTGAAATGTAACATTTGAATATGGATTCTCCAAGTGTAAGTCTACAACATTTAACTAATAATTTTGCCAAATTTAATATTTTTGTTAAATGAATGTAACATTCCAAAGAATGAACAGTCAAAATGCATTCAGAATGAAGCAAACTACATTGTTTGAATTGAATGTGCCAAAACATTTCCCCAGGATTACTTGTAACCTCATTATTTATATTGGCATAACTGTGCTCTTTTAGGTTGCCAGAAATAACTGTAAATTATTTGGAATATAATTTCTGAAAACCTGTTGCAGATTGGTTGTTTATATACAACTTCTGAAGAGAGATTAACCTATCAGCCTTGAGAGAACAGAAGAATACAGATCTATAGTATCTCTAAGAGAATGAAGTCTGGGTAGACCATCCCCTTATATTGTTTATATTGATATAGGTTTTTAGACATGAGGATAGATTCATGGATATTCATTAGGCT
>NC_069499.1:385292717-385440217 GCF_027579735.1 Bombina bombina
AAACATCAGACCCCCTGATCCCTCCCAAACAGCTCTCTTCCCTCCCCCACCCCACAATTGTCCCCGCCATCTTAAGTACTGGCAGAAACTCTGCCAGTACTAAAATAAAAGGTATTTGGCCATTTTTAAAAAAAAAAAAAAAAAAAAGCATATTTACATATGCTGATGTGTATGATCCCCCCTTAGACCCCAACCTCACTGATCCCCCACCTAACAGCTCTCTAACCCTTCCCCTCTGCCTTAATGGGCGCCATCCCTGAGATTATATTTTTTAAAGTTTAAACTTCATTTTTTTTTAATACTTTTTACTAAGTTTTTCTGTAGTGTAGCAGTTCCCACCCGCTCCCGCCCCGTGCACGCGCCCGCCCTCCAACCCCCGTGCACGCGCGCGCTCCCGTGCGCGCCCCCGTGGGTCCCGCCCCCGATCCCGCCCCCCTCCACTCCATACACAACATCGATGGCCGCCCACCCGCCTCCCACGTAAGCTCCCACCCACCAACGATACCGGCCATCGATGTCCGGTGCAGAGAGGGCCACAGAGTGGCTCTCTCTGCATCGGATGGCCAAGGGGGGTTATTGCAGGATGCCTCCATATCGAGGCATCACTGCAATAACCGGAAAGCAGCTGGAAGCGAGCAGGATCGCTTCCAGCTGCTTTCCAGACCAAGGACGTACGCCACACGTCCTCGGTCATTAAGTGTATTTTTTTAGAGGACGTGTGGCGTACGTCCTTGGTCGTTAAGGGGTTAATACTTTTTATGATATATTTTCGCATTTCTCAAATATCATTCTTATCATAGAAATAAAATGATAGCTTCCTTTACCAGTGGGTTAGCTCAAACTCTTTGAAGTGTAATGTCTTCATACCAAATTAATCTATAGAGTGTTATTTAAAAAAAATGGAATAAAGTTAGCCTTCATTGTGGCAGTCAATAACGCTACGGTATAATAATCAATTGCTGTTTGTAGCAGCAGGAAAAGAAGTAGGGCAGATCGGTGCAGATTACTGCCACTGTGTGCCTTCATGTTGTGGAGTCAGCCAGTATATAGCAAGACAAACAACACCATGTCTAATACAATCAGATATACCTGCATGATACCAATTGGGAGAGCTAATGTACTTGTTGGGTTATGTGCTCTGCAGTTAATATTTACTTCATCACCGCAAATAATTATTATTAGTCAAACAAAAAATGAAACACTTTCTAAAATCACTGTAAATCTCTCAATGATGAAGACTTGTCATTATCTGTATTTGATGGCAATGTGTAATCTCTTACAAGTATTTTCATGCTACGTTTAAAAAACAAAAACAAAGAACAATGGAGCTTCTAGTTAAAGGGACATGTTGCTAATTGTTCTGTAGAAGTTCTACTTAAAGGGACCAGTATAGGGGCCTTTTCATAAATGTTATAGTATCAGTTGTGCACACAAATTATTTTTATTGCTAGTTTCAATATAAGTTTCAACTTAAGCTCTTAACATGTTTTCATGGAAAAATATGTTTAATGTTATTAATTGTTGTTGTTTTTTTTTGTGCATTTCAGAAAAAGACTATTCTCCAAATCTTTTTAAGATAATCACACAACTTTGACTACCATTAGTAATTAAAGGGATAGAAAGGTAAAAAATGAAATGTGCATAGCTGTTTTCAAATTTGAAATATAAGCATTTGCAATATACTTTAATTACTGTTTTTCTGCGGTATCTGAATATATCCTGTGAGGGCCTATGCACCAGTATTTAAACACCACACCTTCTCAGGGGGTCAGCAGTAGCTTGTATGACACAAATTATGTCTTCAGAAGCAAAACACACCATGGCTACCACCAGTCTGAGCATGCATACTGCATGGATACTGGTGCACGGGCCCTCACAGGATATGTGCGTATGCCACTGAAAAACAGTAATACCTTTTACTAGAAGCATTTTTGCTAATGGAAGTAAATTGCAAAATGCTTATAGTTAAAATATAAATGTACTTATGTACATTTAAATTTTGACCTTTCTATCCCTTTAAGTCACAAAATAAACTTTATATTTGCCACAAGTTTTTTCTCTTAATACATTAAAACCTGTTTTATTTTTGCACATTATGGGCCAGATTATGAGCGGCGAGCTAACAGTTACATGCGAGCAAAAAGGGGTTTATCGCGACTGTTTGCACGCGTCAGGTGTTGTGCTTACTATTTCAAGTTGAAAGTAAACGTGATTGCTTGAGCGTAATTGACATGTTAAAATGTGTTGGGATAGTGTTTCCTCAGAGCTCTGGTTAACTGTTTCACAAAAAAAGTTTCAGAAAACATCGCAAAAACATTACAAAGTGCATTTGCACTCAAAATAACACTTTCTAATACACATTATTAAAAAAATAATATTGCACAAAAAAGTTATAAGGGCCCAAGGATATGAGGTCTCAGGTGTTAGAGAAAAAAGGGATACATACATATACATGTCTACATATGTATATGTTTGTTTATACATATAAACACACACACATATATATATATATATATGTATGTATAGATATATATTTTACAAAAATACTATCAGATATAATGTATGTAGAAATATGTATTTAGGAATAAATAGAACATATTCTTCTATGTGAAGAACATTGAAATGTGAAATATTCATAATTTCATGTAGGGTTAGCGCACTTGAAAATATCCAATCAGGTTTGCGCGCGAGTATGGTGTTTTTTATTAAAAAATTTTGCTCCATTGATTTCTATGGGTGAGTATGTTAATGTGATCGCAATATTCTAAGTTTGGCTTTTTGCGTGCATCAGGTTAGCGCTCGAGAATTTTTTTTTAGCTTTCAACTTGTAATACAAGCGATACTCTTGGCTAGCAAAAAACTTACTTCTAGCAGAGTTAGTGAGCGTGCGGGAGCAATAAATACAGCTCCATTTGTAATCTCGCCCTATATAGGGCAAGATTACAAGTGAAGCCATTTTAACTCTTCTCCTCTAGGGTTAAATGCACTAAAAGTAAGAGTTTTGCATGCGTCGGGTTGCACTTGTATTCCAAGTTGAAATTAAACCGTTTTTGACTGCGTGTTCACGTATTCCCCATAGAAGTTAATAGAGCAAAAAATTTTTAAAAAAAACACCCTACT
Organism: Bombina bombina; assembly: GCF_027579735.1. Lineage (NCBI taxonomy): Eukaryota > Metazoa > Chordata > Amphibia > Anura > Bombinatoridae > Bombina > Bombina bombina. Next base: position 385,295,838 of record NC_069499.1, read on the forward strand.
CATGCGTCCACCTGATCGCATATTCCCAAGTGCGCTAACCCAACATGAAAATATTAATATTTCACATTCCAATGTTCTTCACATAGCAGAATATGTTCTATGCTTTTTTGGTAAAATATATTCCTATACTTAAATATATATATATGTTTATATGTAGGTACAGATATATATATATATTCAGATATATATAGGAAAGTAAATATACAGCATAACAATTTATTAAATATGAATATTGAATACATTTGTTTTTACATGTTTTCATCTACCTGGGGGTAAAGGACTCCAATGCACTTATATATGTCTAGATATGTGTATATATGTATTTATGTGTTTATATTTGTATATATGTCTTTAAATACATATATGCACATATAAATACATAAATACATATGTACACACATCGATGTATCTCTATGTTAAAGCCCTTTGCCTGTATTTTTGTTTTTAGCACCTAAGCCCTCATATCTGTGGGCCGTATAACTTTTTGTGCAATTTTTTTTAATAGTTTTATTAGACATTATTATGAGTCTAACTGTATTTTGCAATGTTTTTTTGATGTGTTTTGTTACACTTTTTTGTTTTTCTAAACAGTTAACCAGAGTTCTGAGGACGCGCTAATCTGACGCACGTTAACTTCAATTGCATTCAAGCGATCATATTTACCTTCAACTTGTAATACAAAGGAAAAAACAGATGCAGGCAAACAGCCGCAATGAACCCCTTATAGCTTGCGGGCAACTGTTAGAACTCCACTCATAATCGAGCCCATGGTCTGATATCACATGCAACATTTTAAATAAAAACATTATTGTTAAACAATGTGATGCCTTCATTGTGGTGAGCCTCCAAGTGATGCAAATTGGGCTGATTCATGAACATTGGGAGTTTTACTGCATACAATACAATTTTTCAGCTTAAGGCTACACTTCTGAACATCTGGATTTTGTTATAGGGAAAAAATGCATGTCAGTAGTCCCAATTACATATTACAAAGCCAATTCAGCTTCAAATATTGCTGTTGTTATAGGAAATCAGTATACCCCTGCTAATTGAGATATTTTGATGGCCTTTTATCAAATAAAGGGATCAATCACAATCTTTTAGAAAAACTGATCTGTTTTTTCTACAGAAAATTAAAATTAAAGTCTATTAGAATTTTGTATGTATATATATATATATATATATATATATATATATATATATACAAATAGCATAGATTAATGTTTTTCAAGGTTTGGTTACCATGATTAGGTCATTAAATCAATTTCCCTTATTCCCCACTTATTTGCCCATATTACTTACAGTATATAGCTCTCCCTATTTCCAATGCACATATTCATCCACTCCTCTACAGCTGTCTTATTCCTGTTATCCCATGAAGATCCAAGCTACATGTGTGAGGTATTGTGGTGTGTTTGTAAGTTTACATATACTACATCAAAATATTATATTTTTTTTATCCAACATTAAAGTGATGGTAAAGTGTGTGTTTTTTCCTGTTTACATTTTAATAGAAATAGCTATGTACTGCATATATGTTTATTTAATGTTGTTTCTAGTTTGTTCTATTTTCTAATCTTTTTTTAACTTACTGCTTATCTGCCACTGCCCCTCCTGCTGTCTGAGTCTTTTTTTTCTGATGGTGACGTTTCGCACTGGCACCCAATCAGAAGCTAAGCCACATTGCTCACTATTTTCTATGTGGCTTCTGTGAAATTAGATGTGCAGCCACATTTACTACAATGTATAAGGCAGGAGGGACTGTTTTATGCGTCACTACACTACACAAAAGAAAATACAAGGGGGAGGAGTGAAAGTCACGCAACGGAAAAAGAAAAACCTTCATTTTTTAAAACACATTCGTAAATTATAATGCAGCACTTTAGTTCTATATAGGAGGATACATTGGTATGTTTATAACATTACTTTTAGCAAGCTTGCTAAGATTCTCCTCCCCTGGCCTATTCTAGTAATAAAAGCTAAGTATAATCTCATCTATGATCTCTTTTGAGATATTTGAAGTGAGTGGTATATTTTAATATTTGTTCTCTATTCTTAGTGGTTATTTAATGATTATTTAAAATCCAGGCCACAATGGGATTAATATAAGTAAAATTAATTTACATGATAATATATTTATTGATATAGTTATGCATGCATTAATATAGTTTTCATTAGAAATAAACCCTTATAATTTATTTTTGTAGAATTTACTGATTTGTCTAGTAAGCCACAATTGAAAAAAAAAAAAAAAAAGCGTCATTACACAACACAGAACAACTAAAAAATACATGTTCTTATCAAAAAAGATACGATTATTTGTGCATGCTCTAACCCCTTGACCAAATGTGATGTATATATACCAGATGCAGTATGAAGCTCATTGTACCGCATAATGTATATATACGTCACAGCTGCAGGAAGAAAAGTCTGCTGATTCTAGACTTTTTTCTTCACTCTTCTGTGTACCATTGCTTCCTGCCAATCAAAAAAATTGTTTGCAGGACTGCTACATCCTGAAAGGGGTGTCACACAGATCTTTCTTCTGGGCTGGTGCACATACAAGTGGATCAGAACTGTGGATTGACCCACCTGAAGGTCTGTTCCTGGGCTGAGACGAGCTTCCTTGCTGTTGCCATACCTCATAACATTTGAGGTCACTATATGTGAGTGCAAATGTTATGTGTTGTTCCTGTCCTTTTGGAAATTAATTATACTACACCCAGATCCAGTTCTTCTGTGCACCCCTTCCCTCTTCTGTTCGCTATATATATATATATATATATATATATATATATATATATATATATATATATATATATATATATATATACATTAGGCACTGCCAGCTGCCAGTACCAAAGATGGCCACATTAGGAGGAGGGCTATAGATCTATTTGGGGGAATCAGGGAGGTGGGAGGGCTGAGGAGGATCAGTACACTGCAGAAAAAAAGTTATACAAATTAATAAGAATAATAAGAATAAATAAAAAGACTGTCTGCCAGTACTTAAGATGGTGGGGGTTGGGGGGCTGTTTGGGAGGAATCAGGGGGTGGGAGATGCCAGGCGGGAGGGTAATCTCTACACTCCAAATAAAATTAACCTTACAAGCTGTCATGAGATGCAGGACATATGCAGGACACAGCAATGATGGTACAACTCTATTTTATTACAGAGCATAGCAATACACATCCAGACAGGTTGATTGTACTAAACTAACTGTGACACAGACACCGGACCTAAGCCCCGCCCACAAGCTAGTGACATCGCATCCTGCTCTCATCACATCTTCCCCTTTTTCAAAGGCAAAGCATACATTCGCATATATTAAATAACAAGGTACACCAACAGGGTATACAACAACATTTTGTTTTTGAACATTATAAAAACAGATAGATTAGAAAACATGAACAAATAAATTACATCCTGACTTGGACATCGGGGTAGACTACCCTAGTCCACAGTGACCATGGGATTATTCTGCCCATACTTCCGGTCACTGTTCTAGCTAAAGTCAGTCCCTGTATCGGGCCGGAAGTTTCACCACTCTTCCGCTTGATGTAACTTTGCATGAACTGTCCTCTGATACAGAAGATGGTGAACAAGAGTCTGCTGGAGGCAAAGATATATCCCCGCTATGATCTTGCTGAGGGGAAGGCACCTCTCTTAGAACAGGGGATCCCACCGGCGGTGGTACTGAGGTATCCGGTTCCAGACTCTCAGGTACAGGCTGAAGATGTCTTCGGTTACGGCGTGTAACCGTCCCTCCCTCTGTAAGGACTGTGTAAGACCTTGGTTCTGGAGAGCGGCCCACTACCGTAGCAGGCGTCTTCCATTTCTTCTCATCATCCAGTTTAATTCTGACACTTTGGCCCGCTTTCAGTTCCTGTAAAGGCCTGACAGAATGTCTCCTGTCGTAGAAGAAACGATAACCCTTTTTGGCCTCTTCATCCCTCCTAAGGACTTCGTCCCGAGGAACAGGGCCAGGCGGCTTGAAGACACCCACTGAGGGTAAAGTGGTGCGAATCTGGCGTCCTAGCATCAGCTGTGCCGGGCTAAACCCGGTGGCTTGAATGGGCGTCGCCCTGTATGACAAGAGGGCTAGGTACGGTTCAGATTGCTTTAGAATGAATTTTGTTGTTTGAACTGCCCTTTCAGCCATTCCGTTGGCCTGCGGATAATGTGGACTTGACGTGGAATGTACAAAATCATATTCCCTGCTGAAAGCACTGAACTCTGTAGAAGCGAACTGCATGCCATTATCACTCACCAGCTCCATTGGAATGCCCCAGCGGGCGAACAGGCTCTTCAGGCGAATGATAACGGCCTGACTTGTGATATCATTCAGGGGTGCTATTTCCAAATACCTGGAATAGTAGTCGATAACAACAAGAAACTTTTTCCCGTGCAGTTCGCACAAATCAGCAGCTATTTTCTGCCACGGCCCCGCAGGCAGCGGAGTAGACATTAAGGGCTCCCTTCTCTGAGTAGGCCGGCGTTCCCGGCAAAAGGCACATTTAGACACGTGATTTGCAATGTCGGAGCTGATCCCAGGCCACCACACAGCTGTAGCTGCTCTTTCTCTGCACTTTGTAATGCCTAAGTGGCCATCGTGAATCCTGTTTAACATCTCCTTCCTCATGCTGACAGGAATTACAATACGGTCTTGGAACAGCACCAACCCCTCCAGCTCCGTGAGCTGCGACCTCTCTGGCTGGTAAGCATTTAAAGACATCCAGGCTGCCCGGCTCTCGGGCCAGCCATCTCTTATGTACCTTATAACTTCTTGCAGATCTGTGTCCAAATATGTCTCTTTCTTTATCTCTTCCAGTTTCCTTGAAGAAATGGACTTAGAGGCCAGAACTGAATCAATATACACTTTTACATCCGACTCTGTGGAGGATTCTTCAGCAGCAGCCAGCGGGAGCCTGGACAGTGTATCTGCCACAACCAGCTGCTTCCCCGGCACATGCACTGCCTGAACATTGAACCTGAGTAGTCTCATTAAAAGTCTCTGGCATCTCAAGGGTGTTTTGTCGATGTCATAAGAATTGATAAGAGGGACTAGCGGTTTGTGGTCAGTTTCCAGACTAAATTTCTCCAAACCCACTAGATAATGCTGAAAGCGCTCACAGGCCCAAACTGCAGCCAGGCACTCTTTCTCAATTTGAGCGTATTTTGACTCTGCAGCCGTCAGTGTGCGGGAACAGTAGGCGATGGGCTGTAGTTTGTTGTCATTCAGCTGCAGGAGTGCAGCCCCCAACCCATAACTGCTTGCATCAGCACTAACCACAGTCTTTTTTGAAGAGTCGTAGAACCCCAGCACTGGGGCAGACCCCAGCAGGGACTTAGCATGCAGGAACGCTTTTTCTTGTGAGGGTCCCCAGACCCAGGCAACATCTTTCTTAAGCAACTCTGTGATAGGGTGCAAAACTGTAGATAAATCTGGAAGAAACTTGCCCACGTAATTTACAAGGCCCAGCATCTGTCTCAGCTCATGTACATCAGAAGGGCTTTTCATCTGTTCGATAGCCCGAATTTTCTCGGGGTCCGGCTTGAAGCCATCCCCGTTGATGATATGCCCAAAGTAGCATAATTCCGTTTTCCTAAAATGACATTTTTCTTTATTCAGCTTCAGCCCAGACTCTTTGATAGCCTGCAGCACACAACTCAAACGCTGATCATGCTCCTCCACTGTAGACCCATACACTAGAATGTCGTCCATGACGACTGCTGTGCCCACGTGGCCACTCAGGAGAGAACTCATTTCCCTTTGAAAGATCTCAGGAGCGGAGGATATCCCAAAGGGAAGTCTGCAGAAGCAGAACCGACCTACCGGAGTGATAAAGGTAGTCAGTTTGCAGCACTTGGGATCCAGGGGGATCTGCCAAAAGCCGCTAGAAGCGTCTAATGTGGAAAAGAACTTCGCCCCAGCCAACTTCGGGGCTATATCTTCCAACGTCGGCAGCACAAATCTCTCCCTCTTCACTGCCTCATTCAACCTTTTCAGGTCCACACAGATGCGCACCTTCCCATTTTTCTTTGCAACTGGAACAATGGGGGCACACCAATCAGTTGCTTCAACAACCTCTTCAATAACCCCCATAGACTTCATGCGCATGAGCTCTTTCTCCACTTGAGGCATGAGCGGGAACGGAATTCTACGAGGAGTAGAAATACTGTATGGGACTGCATCACTTTTAAGTGCTATACGGACAGGTTTGCAGTTCAGTAGGCCCAACTCGCCAAACATATCTTCAGAGACCTCATTCACTCTGGCCACGAGGCCCAAATCACAGGCTGCTTTTCTGCTCAATAAACTGTTAACACACTGACCTCGGATCACATGCACCCACATGGTGAACTTTCTCTGTTTGTACTCACAGCTGGCGAGAAATTTCCCCACACAATCAATGCGGCCACCAGGACTATGGACGTTTGTCGTAACCTTCGCCAGCTGGGGCTGTCGAGGCAGTTTCATAAATTCAGCAAAAGACATTACAGTGATATCAGCTCCTGTGTCAATCTTAAAATCAACATTGGCTCCCATTACAGTAAAAGTAACTTTCCAATCTTCCTCTGAGCTTGTCCGTTCCACAACAGACCCCACAAAAGACACTTCCTGACCCTCCTGGTCACTGTCCACCTGCATCTCCTTAATGTATTCAGTTTTACACACCACTTCAAAATGGCCTATTCTGTTACATTTTCTGCATCTTTTATCTCTGGCCGGGCATATGGCACTCTGATCATGAGCCCGGTAGCACCGTGTGCATCGGCCATGTTGCGCCCATCCACTTCTAGGCCTTTCCAGTACTTTTGATCTACCGCTCACACTGTGCCTTTCACTAGTAATTTTTCTAGACTGTTGCACTTCATCCACAATACTCTCAGACCTCAGATCAGCACTTTGCTTTTTCACCAGTTCACTCTGGCGGGCCATCCTAATAGCCCCTTCTAACGTTAAATCAGGCTCTAACTGCAGCTTCAGGGAGACTTCAGCATCTGCAATTCCAATAACTATTCTGTCTCTGATTTGCTCTTCTTTAGCAACACCAAACTCACAGAATTCAGCTAATTCATACAGGCTGCGCACAAATGACTCCACAGATTCTCCCACACGCTGATTACGTTTGTGAAAACAAGCTCTCTCATGAATCACATTTCTTTTGGGCACAAAGTGGGCACTGAGTTTATCCATAACTATATCAAAGTTAACTTCTTCCCCTTCTTGAAAAGTAAAAGCATTGAACACTGGCTCTACATCTTTCCCCATGGAGTATAAAAGAGAATTAACTTGTACTTCACCACTCTCCTTGTTCAGTTTGGATGCAATCCTGAAGCGCTGAAACCGCTGACGCCATGTGGGCCAAGCTGCAGGCTGAGAAAAGTCAAAAGGCTCAGGTGGGGTAAACTTTGACATTGCAATCGATCAGGAACAGAAGCGCAGTCCAGAACTTCTGACACCATGTCATGAGATGCAGGACATATGCAGGACACAGCAATGATGGTACAACTCTATTTTATTACAGAGCATAGCAATACACATCCAGACAGGTTGATTGTACTAAACTAACTGCGACACAGACACCGGACCTAAGCCCCGCCCACAAGCTAGTGACATCCATCCTGCTCTCATCACACAAGCTACTTGATTAACCCCTTCACTGCCAATTAATAATAGAAGTGTGGTGCGTAGCTGCAATTAGCAGCATTCTTATTACCAAAAAACAATGACAAAGCCATGCATTTCTTTTCTGAGAAAATGTGATCCTAGAGAAGCTTTTATAATATTTTTCATATGTCATGAATGCACAAGCGGTATGTAAATAATTTCAGTGAGAAACCCAACATTTTTGAAAAAGCTAACAAATTTTTTCTGTATGATTTATTTTGGCAGTTAAATGGTGGCATGAAATATAACAAAATGGGCCTAGATCAATACCTTGGGTTTTATACTTAAAAAAAAATGGCTCTATTTCTGTTTAACAATGATATCGGTATCAGCGCTATAAGTTCCTGTGTAGCCGGTTGTCCCAGATAGGTATGAGAAGAATTTCTGAAAACAGTACGTTCAGGATGTTATTAAGTTTCAGACGGAAATGGTCGTCAATAGCAGTCTCTTAGAAGATCTGCAGCCCTTAGTGCAAGTGGGGATTTCTCTAGACCCACTGGAATGAGATGAACTGGGAAACAGAGAAAAACAGGTGCAACCTGGCTCAGGTGCAAATCATTTAATGGAAAGTAAGCGCAAATACAACCATGGCAACTTACAAGCGTTTAAAATACAAAGATGCAAATATAAAGTCAATTCTGTTAGATATGTGCAATCTCTCCGGGGCCTGCTGGATTTCGGTAATCCAAAACGTTCCCCCTCCACCACAGCCATCTGTAAACGACTGTGGAAATGGGCACTGAAGATTCCTAGAAGCAGGTCCGGTAGAGGCTGATAGTCTTTACACGTTTCATCTGTATTCAATCAGACTTTTTCAAGACTTTTTCAGACTTTTTCAAGGTTGTATATTTGCATCTTCGTATTTTAAACGCTTATAAGTTGTTGTGTTTGCGCTTACTTTCCATTAAATTATTTGCACCTGAAGTCCGGTTGCATCTGTTTTTCTCTGTTTCAGCGTCTATTTCTGTTTAAATGAAGTGATAGCGAAAATGCTAAAAATTTGCTAAAAAAAAAATGCTAAAAAAAGTTCTTCTCTGAAATTCACAATAGAGAAGGGGTTAAGTATCTTTGATGTCACGTTCAGCATCACCAACGGAACTCAGAGTGCATGTTGGCATAAAAACAGCACTTTAAATATTGTTTCTTAATTAAGCACAACCCTTTATGCACTTTTAATTACAAACCCTTACAATAACAATAATAATTTATACTGATTAATTTGTGCACAATTATTTAATTGTGTCGATATAGACATTTTGTGCTAGATTACGAGTGTAGCACTAAGTGTAGCGTACAAGTGAAATAGCGTGCATATTACAAGTTGAAAATAAACACGCAATCAAATTTAATGCGTGTCAGGTTAGCACTACTTCAGAGCTCTGGTTAACTGTTACGTGAGACAAAAAAGTTGCACAAAACATATAAAAAAACATTTAAGAGTACAGTTACCCTCATAATAACAATGATAAATATTATCAAAAAAAATATTGCATTAAAAAGTTATAAGGGCTCAAAGATATGAGGTCTCAAAAAATATGTGTGTGTGTATATAGCTGTGTACATATGTATTTATGTCTTTTACTGTACATATTTCACATTCCAATGTTCTCCACTTATAGGAAATTGTACTTTTTATTGTAAATACATATTTCTATATAGATATGTATTGTACATTAACAGTATCAGATATATATAGAAATATATATTTAATAATAAAAAGTACATTGTTTTCTATGTGAAGAACATAGGAATGTTAAATATGCATTTTGCGCATTGTGTTTCGCAATTTAGATTTTAATGTGGTCTGGTTAGCGCATATGAAAACTTAGTAATCTTAAGGCACGTTATTGAAATATTACATATAAAATAAAAAAAACATAACATGTTTAATCATGTTTTTAATATTTTATAGGTATATAGAGAAATGTGTATTTAAGAATTTCCTGTCAGGTTTAGAGCTCTTAAATATGCACGAATATGGGTGTTAGTTTTTTTTTGCGATCCATTGAAGTCTATGGGGCCAATTTATCAATGTCTGGCGACATGATACACTGCAGCGTATCATGTTTGCCAGGAATTGCTGAATGCCGATAGCATACGCTGTCGGCATTTAACATTGCACAAGCAGTTCTGGTGAACTGCTTGTGCAATGTCGCCCCCTGCAGATTCGCGGATAATCGGCCGCTAGCAGGGGGTATCAATCAACCCAATCGTATGCGATCGGGTGGATTGATGTCCGCAGCCTCGGAGGCAGCGGACAAGTTAAGGAGCAGCAGTCTTAAGATTCAGGCCATGATAAATCGGCCCCTTAAAGTAAAGAAGTTAACGCGTTCACAATACAAATGCAAACTAACGTGCGCAAAAAAGCCTCCATCTAGCGAAGTTAACGTGTGAGCTGGAGAGCTAAATAACACTCCATTCATAATCTAGCCCTTTATTTTTAATAAAGATGCTTGTACGCTCCATAAATAACTGAAAGAGCTTTAGCACACTATTATACCAATATATAAGAGAATATTTACAAAATAACTTGGAATAGTTGTGATATTTCATCAAAGCTAATAAATTCTACCACTTCTTTTAAACTGTCTGATATTGTGATTGCAACATTTCTTTATTTGATGTGATAAATGTGATTCACCCATCACTCGTGTGTCCTCTAAAGGGTTCAGTTTGATATGGAAAGGATAGTGATGCTGTACTAGCAGTGCTCAGATTTATCAGACATATAGTGAAGATTTTCAGCTATAGTCTCTAAAGCAACATTAGAATTCTAGTTCAGGTATTCTGATCCTGTTAAGTTCAGATGGGTTCAGGTCAGGCGTGATAATTATGAAATAAATACCGTGTTACCGGAGGCATAATGATACAGAATAGGAGAATTTGGGTTCTCGAAAAATAAGATCCTGAGGGCTTCTAAATAATCTGCATTAGTGAAGATTCACTGAACATATTATCAGCCTACATTTCAGAAAAGATACTGTATACATCCACTGTACGTATAACATTTATTTGACTTTTTATAAAATCTTCCTCCTTTCTGTCCTGAAAGCCTTTTGCATTAAAAGAATTCAAAACTCAGACAATAAATTAACAAGAAAAAATATAATTAGAATTACAAGACTCAAGGTTGACTGTCTATAGCATGCTAAAAAAAAATATGGTTGGAACTTAATGCCAAAAATAATCACAGTGTTAAATTAGTTATTTTATAATAGTTAGGACACTGGATTTTATTCTTTATCCCATTTTCTTGGCAAATTTGAAGCTTGTGTGACTGCCAAGGCTGCATGACTTACATAAATTATAAAATTAAGTTTTAACATAAGGTTTTGCTATTCTTTTTTGAGCTGTAGGCTTTAGGGAAATATGTAGGTTGAAATACTATTAAATTGATTCAGTCCAGAACACAAAAAAATATCTTATAGTTATATCTATTATTTTGCATAGAGTATATAATTAGTGATGTCGCAAACCTAAAATTTTGCGTTCACGAACGGCAAACGCAAACTTTGTCAAATGTCCGCGAACCGGCAAACCGGGCGAACCGCCATTGACTTCAATGGGCAGGCGAATTTTAAAACCCACAGGGACTCTTTCTGGCCACAATAGTGATGGAAAACTTGTTTCAAGGGTACTAACACCTGGACTGTGGCATGCCGGAGGGGGATCCATGGCAAACTCCCACGTAAAATTACATAGTTGATGCAGAGTCTGGTTTTAATCCATAAAGGGCATAAATTACCTAACATTCCTAAATTGTTTGGAATAACGTGCTTTAAAACATCAGGTATGATGTTGTATCGATCAGGTAGTGTAAGGGTTACGCCCGCTTCACAATGACAGACCAAACTCCCCGTTTAAAGGGACAGTCTACACCAGAATTGTTATTGTTTTAAAAGATAGATAATTCCTTTATTACCCATTTCCCAGTTTTGCATAACTAATACATTTATAATAATATACTTTTAACCTCTGTGATTATCTTGTATCTAAGCCTCTGCAAACTGCCCCTTTTTTCAGTTCTTATGACAGACTTGCAGTCTAGCCAATCAGTGCCTGCTCCCAGATAACTTCTCGTGCATGAACACAATGTTATCTATATGAAATACGTGAACTAACACCCTCTGATGTTTAACAGTCAAAAACGTTTTTTTTTTTTTTAAATTTACACTACTGTTACAACAGATATGAGTGGTGGCACTTAGCAAGTGGGCCTGGCACACACGCTGGCAGGCAACTGCAATTAGATTACACTAGCAGACTGATGTTTCACAGTCAAAAAAGTTTTTGTTTTAAAATATTTACACTACTGTTATAACAAATATGATTGGTGGCACTAGTTGGCAAGTGGGCCTGGCAAACACGCTGGCAGGCAGGTAACTGCAATTAGATTACACTAGCTGACTGATATTTCACAGTCAAAAAATTTATTTTTTTAAATATTTACAATACTGTTATAACAAATATGATTGGTGGCACTAGTTGGCAAGTGGGCCTGGCACACACACTGACAGGCAGGCAACTGCAATTCAATTGCACTAGTAGACTGATGTTTCACAGTCAAAAAAGTTTTTATTTTAAATATTTAAAGTACTGTTACAACAAATATGAGTGGTGCCACTAACTTGGCAAGTGGGACTGGCACACACGCTGGCAGGCAGACAACTACAATTAGATTACACTAAAAGACTGATGTTTCACAGTCAAAAAAGTTTTTATTTAAAATATTTACACTACTGTTATAACAAATATGATTGGTGGCACTAGTTGGAAAGTGGGCCTGGCACACACGCTGGCAGGCAGGCAACTGCGATTAAATAACACTAGCAGACTGATGTAAAAGTTTTTTTTTTAAAAAATTAAACTAATGTTACACCAGATAGGAGTGGTGGCACTCAGGATGGAAGTAGGCACAGTATATGCTGGAACTAGTGGCACGCTGGCCTGGCAACTAAAATTAAATAACAATAGCAGACTGATTTTACACTGATGTTACACCAGATATAAGTGGTGGAAAACAGAGCTATTAATCACAGTATATGCTGTGGGCCTGACACACAGGCCTGATGGAAAATTAAATTAGATTACACTAGCAAATAGATGTAAACGTTTTTTGTTTTTTTTAATTTACACTAATGTTGCACCAGATATAAGTGGTGGAAAACAGAGCAATTAGGCACAATATATGCTGTGTACCTGACACACAGGCCTGATGGAAAATGAAATTAGATTACACTAGCAAAATGAGGTAAAAGTTTTTTGTTTTTTTAAATTTACACTAATATTAAGCAGATATAAGTGGTGGCACAGAAGAATTAATCACAGTATATGCTGTGAGCCACAGGCTGACAGGCAGGCAAAGGGCTGAAGTTCTAGCCCTAAAAAGGGCTTTTTGGGGTGCTGTCCTTACAGCAGAGACTAGATGAGTCCTTCAGGACTGTAGTGGACACTAAATACACTAGCCTAGCTATCTATTTCCCTATAATATCAACAGCAGCAGCACTAAACCTCCTCTCACTAAGACAGCAGGATCGTTATGACTCTAAAATGGCTGCTGCCCAGTAGCTGGGAGGGTCTGGGAGGAAGTGTCTGCTGCTGATTGGCTGAAATGTGTCATCAGACTGTGAGACACAGGGTCAAAGTTTCATCAATGATGACTAATAGGGGGCGGATCGCGGCGAACGCGAACAAGCTAAGATCGCCGGGAACTGTTCTCCGGCGAACAGTTCGCGACATCACTATATATAATATATTGTATTATGTGTATCTATTTTGTTGTGATTTCTCTATAAGGAGTCTTTTGTATTTGGTGTCTTAGTGAATGTGTATATTGTATATGCACACCATGAAGTTGTAATGGCTATGGTTCATGGTTTATTTAGTAAAGGGTCAAGAAAGTTAAAATTAAACTTTCATGATTCAGATAGAGAATACAAATTTAAATGGCTTTTCAATGTACTTCTATTATCAAATGTTCCTGGTCTTTTTTGAAAAGCATACCTAGGTAGGCTCAAGGGCAGCAATGCTGTGAGCTAGCTGGTGATTGATGGCTAAACCCATATGCTTCTTGCTATTTGTTTAACAGATGTGTACAGCTAGCACCCAGTAGTGCATTGCTGCTATGGAGATGAATTTAAAGGAACATGAAATCCAAACATTTTCTTTCATGATTCAGACAGAATATATAATTTTAAATAACATTCAGCTAGATTACGAGTTTTGCGTTATGAGTGAAAAAGCAGCGTTATGGCCCATAACGCTGATTTTTCCCTAACGCTGCTATTACAAGTCTTGCACACCTTGTAGCCGTCACGCAACGTCAGTACCGCACTTTTAAAAAAGTTATTTTTCAATGGGACTTCCATAGCGCCGGTATTACGAGTTTGCCTGGGAGGCCAAAAAGTGAGCGCCAAAAAGTGAGCGGTACACCCTATACTGACAAGATCCATATCGCCATCTAAAGTCAGTAGATATGAGTTTTACGTTACAAAGCTGTAGCATAAAACTCATAACTAAAGTGTTAAAAAGTACTCTAACACCCATAAACTACCTATTAACCCCTAAATCGAGGCCCTCCCGCATCGCAAACACTATAATACATTTATTAACCCCTAATCTGCCGCTCCGGACATCCCCACCACTATTAAAATGTATTAACCCCTATTCCGCCGCTCCCCGACATCATCGTCACTATAATAAACATTTTAACCCCTAAACCGCCACCCTCCCGCATCGCAAACACTATTTAAATATTATTAACCCCTAATCTGCCGTCCACCCACACCGCAGCTATAATAAACCTATTAACCCCTAAACCGCAAGCCCCCCACATGAAATATACTTAAATAAACTATTAACCCCTAAACCGAAAGCCCCCCACAATAAAATATAGTAAAATAAACTATTACGACCCCCTAACTTTATATTAAAATTACAATTTCCCTATCTTAAAACTTACCTGTCAAATTAAATAAATTAATTTTAAACTAACAATTAAACTAAGATAATTATTAAACTACAATTAAACTAACTACCAATTAAATAAACTAAACTACACATTAAAAAATCCTAACACTACTCTAAAATTACAAAAAGTATCTAATTACTAAAAAAAATAACTAAATTACAAAAAATAAGAAACAAATTATCAAAAATAAAAAAGAATTACACCTAATCTTATAGCCCTATCAAAATAAAAAAGCCCCCCCCCCAAATAAAAAAACCCTAGCCTACAATAAACTACCAATGGCCCTTTTACCTGTAAAAAAAATATAAACACCCCCCAAAACCCCCTTCCCAAATAAAATAGCTATCTAAAAAAAAAAACCTAACACTGACCCCCGACGATCCACTTACAGTTCTTGAAGTCCCGTTTGAAGGATCCATCCAGCCGGCAAAGTCATCATCCATGTGGCAAGAAGTCTTCATCCAGGCAGCCTCTTCGATCTTCATCCATCCGGCGAAGTCCTCATCCAGGCGGCAAGAAGTCTTCATCCAGACGGCATCTTCTACCTTCATCCATCCGGCGTGGAGCGTATCCATCCTGAAGACATCCGGCGTGGAGCATCCTCTTCATACGGTCTCCACCGTACACTGGAACTTCAATGCAAGTGACTTCATTCAAGATGGCGTCCCTTGCAATCCAATTGGCTGAAAGATTTCAATCAGCCAATAGGATTAGAAAAAAAGGTTTTTTTTGGGTGGGCATGTAAAAGAGCTAAATGCCCTTTTCGAAGGGCAATGCCCATACAAATGCCCTTTTCAGGGCAATGGGGAGCTTAGATTTTTTAGATAGTTATTTGATTTGGGGGGTTGGTTGCAGGGGTGGTGGGTTTTACTGTTGGGGGGTGTTTGTAATTTTTTTACAGGTAAAAGAGCTGATTTATTTGGGGCAATGCCCCACAAAAGGCCCCTTTAAGGGCCATTGGTAGTTTATTGTAGGCTAGGGTTTTTTTATTTTGGGGGGGCTTTTTTATTTTGATAGGGCTATTAGATTAGGCTTAATTCTTTTTTATTTTTGATAATTTGTTTTTTATTTTTTGTGTTTATTTTTTTATGTAATTTTAGGTTTTAGTGTAAGGCAGGTTAGGTTTTATTTCACAGGTAAGTTTGTATTTATTTTAACTAATAACTATTTACTAACTAGTCTTCGTAGTTAAAATAAATACAAACTTACCTGTGAAATAAAAATAAATCCTAAGCCAGCTACAATGTAACTATTAGTTATAGTGTAGCTAGCTTAGGTTTTATTTCACAGGTAAGTATTTAGTTTTAAATAGGAATAATTTAGTTAATAATTGTAACTTTAGTTTAGCTTTATCTTAATTATGTTAAAGTTGGGGGGGTTAGGGTTAGGTTTAGGGTTAGGATTAGGGGTTAATATAGTTTAATTTAGCTTGTTGCGATGTGGGAGGGCTGGCGGTTTAGGGGTCAATAGGCTTATTTAGTTAATAATTGTAAATTTAATTTAGCTATATTTTTATTATGTTAAAGTTAGTGGGTGATAGAGTTAGGCTTAGGGTTATGTTAGGGTTAGGTTTAGGGGTTAATGGATTTATTTAGTGGTAGTGATATGGGAGGCCAGAGGTTTAGGGGTTAATCACTTTAGTATAGTGGCGGCGATGTTAGGGGTGGCAGATTAGGGATTAATAACATTATGTAGGTGGCGGCGATGTTGGGGGTGGCAGATTAGGGGTTAATAACTGTATGTAGGTGGTGGCGATGTTGGGGGCAGCAGATTAGTGGTGTTTTGACTCAGGGTTTATGTTAGGGTGTTACATTTAAACATTATTTTCTTTTTCCCTATAGACATCAATGGGGCTGCGTTACGGAACTTTTGTTTCCGCGATCGCAGGTGTTAGACTTTTTTTTGCCGGCTCTCCAAATTGATGTCTATGGGGAAATTGTGCACGAGCACATCAAAGCAGCGCTTGTTTTCGGTGCGGTATGGAGCTCAACGCAACCTTTTCTCCGGGCAAGCCTGCTTTTTTAAAACTCGTAACACCAGCGCTATAGGGAGTTGAAATAACGCCGCTTTTGTGGCGGTCGTTAAAATCCCTATAGCGCTCAAAACTCGTTATTTAGTTGATTAAAATTTACTTCTATTATATAATTTGCTTCATTCCCTTGGCATCCTTTGTTAAAGGAGCAGCAATGCTCTACTGGGAGCTAGCTTAAAGCCAATGACAAGAGGCAAATATGTGCAGCCCCTATTCAGCAACTAGTGAGCATACAAAGCATACAAAGAAACAAAACAAATTAGATAATAGAAATACATTGGAAAGTTATTTAAAATTGTATGCTCTATCAGAAACACAAAAGAAAAAGGTTGTGTTTCATGTCCCTTTAACTATTGGTGTAAACCTTTTACAAACAACAGTGCAACATTTAAATGCTCTGACATGTTACAACATTTTAGGCCAGATTACAAGTGGCGCACAAACAAAATGAGTTTATTGTGGGTGTTTGCACGTGTCTGGTGTAGAGCTCATATTTAAAACTGAAAGGCAGTGAAAGGACCAGCATGGGACTGCATCAATCTAAGGGTTAAGGCTGTAGGGAGTGAGATAAGAGAAGACAGCTAGGTAGAGAAGCTAGTGGAACATTGTTGCAAGCGTAGGGTGGAGCCCCTGTCTTACCTTAAAAGAGATGTTTTCAGCTTCCTGTCCCTCTCTCTCCTTGGATCCTGAAGCATAGATGATTTCACTTTAATTTTCAAGTGTTCCTAGGCCTTATCCATTCCAGCCAACAGGCACCGTTCCAGAATATCAGTCCTGCCTCCAGTGAGGTTCCAGGAGCTGCCGTTTACCTCACCTTCAAGGAAGCAGGATAAGAAGCAGATAAGTCAACTTGATATTTTTGAGGAGTTTGAGGATGAGATTCCCCCCACACAGCACACTCCTATACAGTCAGGGCAAGCATCACATAGTGCTGCTGCTGTTGTAACTGTGACTTATATACATCTCCCTCCTGTTGCTAATGTAGTGTTGTTAGATTCTGTCCCTGAATCTCCTGCTGCTGCTTCTCCATTACAGGCCCCTACACATATTCGGTCTATTAATACCCCAATTATACAAGAAAACATTGGTGTTTTAGGGCCTTCCCTAGCTAATGTTGTTGGGCCTCATGATATGCAAAACATTGGTAGTTCAGGGCCTTCCATAGCTAATATTGTTAGGCCTCATGATATGCAAGGTATCATGGGTCCGGCGCCTCTTCTCCCCCCCTTTCTGACCACTTACCTGTGTCTTATGTGGCCTTCTTATTCTCTGCTATACCTCCTTCAGCTGCATCTGCTGTCTATTCTTTCTTGTCCTCAATTGTGGCTGCAATATCTTCTTCTTCGACTCCTCTGGTGTCCTCCATTCCGGTTGGCCCACCCGCGCCACCAGAAGTTGACGTAACGCATCCCGCCCCTTCCGGTGACGTAACCAGAAGTCAGATGCAGCGCGGTCACAGGCAAAATGGTTGGGTCCTTAGGAGCTCCAAACAGGTGAGCACCAAAAGAGGACACCGGCGATGGCAGGACCAGCACAATCAGGGCAAATTAGGCAGCAGTCCCAAACAGGCAAGAGAAACAGGCAAATAGGCCGCAAATCAATTAATTGGAGGCCACAAATTAGCACAGCAAATAGGGGTGTTCCTCAGGCAACAATAGGAGCTTACTCCTTTGATAAAAGGGCTGCTTTCAGGGCGCATACTCGTTCTGTTAATACCATCCCTGCTCAGGATAATGCGGAAAGATCAGGCTTTTTTCCCCCTAATATGTGTATAAATGAGAGTGTCACAGGAATGAATGTGGCAGACAGTAACGTTAGTGTGGATGCAATTCCTATAACGTATGGCAATGCTAATACTCGTGCTAATACTCGTATGAATGTTATTCAGAATGTGGTTCATACTGATGTGTGCCTGAGTAATGCTTTGTCAGCGCAAAGTAGTGTGAATGTCTATGATACTAGATCTGCAGCTGTTGCTCATTCCCTAACCCTCATTGTAGCAAATGAGAGGGTGATTCCGGTCACAATAAGCAGTAAGGGGACACAGCAGTTTAATAAGCACAATCATGCATTTTTGGGACACAAGTCAATTAATGGCGAGCAATGCAATCAATTTAGGGCATGACACTCACACAGGGCACATAGCTACTAACACTGATCATGCTATAGTAGGAAATTCAGATCCTTCCATTTCCTGTGTTCACAGTGCTCGCAAATTGTTTTCTCTATTGCAGGGCGTTATTCAGCCAAAGGAACCCTTACCAGTCATGGCTACAGCACCTGAGATGACTGCAGCTCCTAGCACTTCCACCCAGATGTCTTCTCTTGGGGCTCATACTTTCCAGGTTCCAGACGCTTCTCCAGTTCAGATGGCTTCAGAGATAGCAGGGCAGGAACCCTCAACTACTGCTACTGGTGAGTCACATGCCTTTACACATGACAGAACAGACTCAGCTGATTCCTTACTTTCTGACTCTGACTCAGATAGTGACACTTCTTTAAGCTCAAAGGGTAAGTGTCAGAAACCCATGTTCAGCATGGTTAAGAAAATGTTGTATGAGTTTAAGTTTAGAGCATATAAGCAGCCAGCCCCAGTTCTATCCTCAGTACCACCAGTAGTTACCCAGTCAACCCCTGCTAATAATCTAGTACAACACCCTCCTATTAGTTCTATCCCTTAGTGAAAAGTAGCTTTGCACGGGGATACAATTCCCTTATACATCCCGTCACTTCATGCTCATTTGAAGCCTAAAACTATTAAAAGAATCCAGCAGGGGAAATATGTAAATGTCTTTGAATTATCCCCTGATGCTTACAAACAAAAAGAGAAAAGCTCTGAATTCACAAGTCCCAAAATGTTTAAACACCCTGAGACATTCGAGGATTGGCTCATTTGCTTTAGGGTGTTCACATCTTGTTATCTAGAGAAGTACCTTAGCCAGAACCATGCAGTAGTGAAGTTCACTGATTCTATCCATTGGATTCAGAGGAATTTAAGTGAGGGAGCTTGGAGGGATTACGACTCCAAATTTAGGCGTAAATTACATTTGACTGCACAGACACTCATCTGTGGCAACACCTAGGCCCTCAGTGTTCTCCCTCTTCATCCAACACTGCCTCCTCTCAGTCCTTTTGTAACCAAAGAGGTAAACGTAGAGGTGGCTCTTTCGGAGCATTCCAAGAGAACAGGTGTGATAAGGGAGTTGCCTGTGGCTTCTGACATACTTGTAAATTCTGTGGTGGCCTCCACCTAGGATGTGATTGCAGAAAAAAGGATAGTACAAACAATAGGCCCCAAACCAGAAACACCCCTGTTCAAAAAGGCTCCCTCCCCAGTGAAGGCGCTCGCCCTTGAGCCTTGGCTGCATGATTACCCTGACCACCAGGCTGCTAATTTGGTACTGGGTGGTTTTAGAAATGTTTTTTTAATCCCTGTAGCTCCAAGAGTTAGAGGTTTGGTTACTCACCATAATCTGCGTTCAGTATACCAGTATCCCTATATAGTTAAAGAAAAGCTTGCCAAGGAACTGACCCTGGGGCACATGATAGGCCCCTTTCCCTATCCTCTATTTGCAGACATGGTTGTATCTAGACATGTGAACAGCAGAAAAATTTGTTTCGGACCGATTCAGATTTTTTAAAATTTCATTTCAGATCAATTAGAATTCGGATACATTCAAATTTATTTGTTTCGGATTCATTTGGGTTCAAATAAATTCGGATGTATTCGGATGTATTCGTTTCTGATTTTTTTTCCTGCAAGGTGATTACTGTGATCACCTCACTATACAGACATAATTCATATTTTAAGTGAGGGACTTGACTACTTTAAAATAAACTTTAATAGGGATCTCTAAGTGTGATACATTTTTGTTGAGCCTATAAAGTTCCAATCTCCAGCAAAACCTTGTGTTTCTCCCTTTACTGCCTGCCACTTTGTGGTCCCATCCCCTTTGTGATGTCAACATGCATTCATGATGACATCATCGGCACTCCCATGCAGCTTTAGGAGTGCTGCCCACTACTTTACCAATGATCATGACCGCAATTAGGGGGATTACCAGCAATAGCATCAGATTGGTGATCCACCTACATAAAGACAATGGGTTGCCTTTATCAAAAAATGAGCAATGACAATGAATCCCTAGATATGTATTTCCTGCTTCATTTAAAGGGACATAATACCTATATGCAAAATCACGTGAAAGTGATGCAGCATAACTGTAAAAAGCTGACAAGAAAATATAACATGAAAATAATATGTAAAAAAGGAAGATATTGAACCTCAAAATTGGTCTGTGAACAGTTATTCTTTAACTACTGTAAGCTGCATTTAAAAAAAAAAAGCAGCCAGCTTCATTAGTGCTGATGTAACACTTTGCTTTATTGTGACCTCATGCAATTTTACAAAAATTTTGCAAGATTTTATAGTCAACTTCCTTAAAATGAGGAAATAAATAACATTTCTGCTCCTGAACATGCCTTGCAAGTCCAGAGATAAGCATCCTGATTGGCTGCTTTTTTAAAAAAAAAAATATTTACACAACTACTGCAGTGATTTAACTTTTTTGTAGTGTAGGACTCCACCTCCCCCTCCAAGCAATTTAGTAGTGTCCCATCACCCCCTCCAAACTTTAATCTTCTGCTTATTTCCTTTCCATTGTGTAGGGAACCCCACTCCTCCATCCTGCCTGGGCCACCCACCTGCCTACTTCCTACCCTCCCACCGCACCCACTCAGTACTAAGAATTGATCATTACAGGGAGTGACACAGATAGTCCAGTGATCTGGCTTCAGTCTCTGCTGTCTAAGCTAAAAGCGGGGACCGCAGCATGAGCCACAATGTTGGACTTGGTACTACATCAACACAGTGCACTGGGCAAAGTACTGTGTGATGTATTGAGAAAAGGATTTAGAAAGGTGAGTTTCAGAAAATGAGCAACTTACAGTAAACTATAAGGCCTACTATGAATTAATTAATGGTGCAACTATAGTATATAAAAAAACGAATATTAAAATCTGAGAGATATAAATATCAGGTGGCAATCGATGTGAAAAATATATACTTTTAATATAAATAGAACTAATGTGTAGAATTAATTAGAAAGGATAAATAAGGTTAACCATTAAAAGAATAGCATAATGCGGTGAAAAACACACAAAAATCAGCTAAAATAACATCAACATAATTTATAAAAAAGGGATAAAAATCGCATCAATAAATTTCATGTAAAAATCACATCAACATAATACATAAAAAGAAGTTAAAATCACAACAATAAACCCTAGTGTTGAAAAAATGTTACAAAAAATATTGATTAAACGATTCAGTTAGACAAGGGTTAACTAAAACACACACACGGCTAGATTACAAGTTTTGTCGGTAAGGCTGTGCGGTGCTAACGAGCAGTTTATGCTCACCGCTCACCTACAGACAGAGCTGGTATTACGGGTTTTTACAAACCCGGCGTTAGCCGCAGAAAAGTGAGCGGAGAGCAAAATTTAGCTCCACATCTCACCTCAATACCAGCGCTGCTTACGTTAGCGGTGAGCTGGCTAAATGTGCTCGTGCACAATTTCCCCATAGGAATCAATACCCCCTTAATAAAACCTAACACTAACCCCTTGAAGATCACCCTACCTTGAGAAGTCTTCAACCAACCGGGCTGAAGTCCGCAACAAAGTCGGGTGAAGTGGTTCTCCAGACGGGTAGAAAACTTCATCCAAGCCGGGAAGAAGAGATTCTCCAGCTGGGCAGAAGTCTTCATCCAAGCCAGGAAGAAGAGGTCCTCCAGATGGGCAGAAGTCTTCATCCAGACGGCATCTTCTATCTTCATCCATCTGACGCAGAGCGGCTCCATGTTCAAGACATCCGATGCGGAGCATCCTCTTCAAACGACGTCCAACTGAAGAATGAAGGTTCCTTTAAATGACGTCATCCAAGATGGCGTCACTTCAATTCCGATTGGCTGATAGAATTCTCTCAGCCAATCGGAATTAAGGTAGAAAAAATCCAATTGGCTGATGCAATCAGCCAATAGGATTGAGCTTGCATTCTATTGGCTGATCCAATCAGCCAATAGAATGCCAGCTCAATCCTATTGGCTGATTGAATCAGCCAATAGGCTTTTTTCTACCTTAATTCCGATTGGCTGATAGAATTCTATCAGCCAATCGGAATTGAAGGGACGCCATCTTAGATGACGTCTTTTAAAGGAACCTTCATTCTTCAGTTGGACGTCGTTTGAAGAGGATGCTCCGCGTCGGATGTCTTGAAGATGGACCTGCTCCGCGCTGGATAGATGAAGATAGAAGATGCCGTTTGGATGAAGACTTCTGCCCATCTGGAGGACTTCTTCTTCCCGGCTTGAATGAAGACTTCTGCCCGTCTGGAGGACCACTTCGACCGGCTTCGTTGAGGACTTTGGCCCGGTTGGGTGAAGACTTCTCAAGGTAGGGTGATCTTCAAGGGGTTAGTGTTAGGTTTTATTAAGAGGGTATTGGGTGGGTTTTAGAGTAGGGTTGGGTGTGTGGGTGGTGGGTTTTAATGTTGGGGAGTATTGTACTTTTTTTTACAGGTAAAAGAGCTGATTACTTTGGAGCAATGCCCACAAAATGCCCTTTTAAGGGCTATTTGTAATTTAGTATAGGGTAGGGCTTTTTATTATTTTTAGGGGCTTTTTTATTTTATTAGGGGGATTAGATTAGGTGTAATTAGTTTAAAAACTTGTAATTATTTTATTATTTTCTGTAATTTAGTGTTTTGTTTTTTTCATACTTTAGATAATTGTATTTAATTGTAGTTAATGTAGGGAATTAATTTAAATATAGTGTAGTGTTAGGTGTAATTGTAACTTAGGTTCGGTTTGATTTTACAGGTAAATTTGACTTTATTTTAACTAGGTAGCTATTAAATAGTTAATAACTATTTAATAACTATTCTACCTAGTTAAAATAAATACAAATTTGCCTGTAAAATAAAAATAAATCCTAAGCTAGCTACAATGTAACTATTAGTTATATTGTAGCTATCTTAGGGTTTATTTTATAGGTAATATTTAGTTTTAAATAGGAATAATTTAGTTAGTTGTAGTTATTTTATTTAGATTTATTTAAATTATATTTAAGTTAGGGGGGCTAGGGTTAGGGTTAGATTTAGGTTTAGGGGTTAATACATTTAATATAGTTGCGGCGACGTTGGGGGCAGCAGATTAGGGGTTAATAAATGTAGATTGGTGTCGGCGATGTTAGGGACAGCAGATTAGGGGTTAATAATATTTAACTAGTGTTTGCGATGCGGGAGGCGGTGGTTTAGGTGTTAATATATTTTTTATAGTGGCGACGATGTCCGGTTCGGCAGATTAGGGGTTAAAAATGTTATTTCATTGTTTGCAATGGGGGGGGGCCTCGGTTTGGGGGTTAATAGGTAGTTTATGGGTGTTAGTGTACTTTTTAGCACTTTAGTTAAGAGTTTTATGTTACGGCATTAGACCATAAAACTCTTAACTACTGACTTTTAAATGCTGTACCAGTCTTGACAGGAGAGGCTGTACCACTCACTTTTTGGAAGACTCGTAATACCGGCATTATGCAAGTCCCATTGAAAATATAGGATACGCAATTGACGTAAGTGGATTTGTGGTATTTTCGAGTCTGCCCAAAAAAGTGAGTAGTCATTTCAAGACTCGTAATACCAGCGGGCATTAAAAAGCAGCGTTGGGACCTCTCAACACTGCTTTTTAAGGCTAATGCAAGACTCGTAATCTAGCAGACAGTTTCCTGATATGTTTGCTTAAGTTAGTGTAGTAAGCAAAAGTTTGATCAAATGGTCCTCTGTTGTTGAAATAAATAAATAAGTTCCACACAATATTGTTGCTAACCCACAGTCTTAATAGTGTCTTTTGGAATCTTTAGATTTTGCTGTGGTTAGATTATTCCCTAAAAACAAGGAGACGGACAAGAAAACTTGTCACAAGTACGGCAGATTTTTCAAATATGGTTATTCATGTCTTACTTACACCGGATGGTGTCAGACGTCTCTCCAGGTACTTTGGTAGATCCAGAAATTGCCCAAATGGACAAATTATTTAGCAGGTTGAAGACAGGATCTCACTGATCTGCTGGGGGACGCTTTTCATTACGACCAACACACCTGCTACGCTTATTGTCGTTCCCGCGTCTGGATATTGGTTGTATTAGACTCACAAGTACGGATCCTTAAACGGACCAAAAATAGAGCAACGCGTTTCGGCTATTACATCTTTCTCAACCTCTATCTCACACTCGCAATCCAGTGCCTTTTATAGGGTTTTCAATTCATTAAATAGAGATAATTTGTGAAATTTATTTATAGCATTCCTTACTCTACTAATATATTTTAGATAAAATATTTTAGTTAAAATATATATTTGCTGTAGTTTTAATGTGTAATTGGCATTAAATATATTAATGGCATCAAATATATTAATTGATACAATAGAAGTTGGATGCCAATATTGTTACAATGTAAACAGTAAAATACAAATTGACAGCTTGTTGTTCATATAGAAGAAACTGGTAGCGGTATGTTAACAATCTCATTTGAAAAAACAGTTCTAAACAATTTATAGTATACTTTAAAAGATATACTTTATAATTCATTTAAACCATATCAATCAATACCTAAAATGCTTATGATAGCCGATGCATAGACATTTTTAGTTAATAGTATTATCCAGAGACTATGGTATTATACAGAGACTAGTTATACCAATGATATTAATTGTTGATGGTGAAATGAATGTGTAATGAAGCATGAACTCACCAGTATTTAATGTTTTGATCTTTATAATTTTTTCAAGTCTTTCTAATATAACCTATTTAAGTTTTATATATTATATCCTTAGTTCGAAAAAACCTATTCAACAATATATATATATAATTATGGATATTTAGAATTAGAAATATTGAGATTATTACTCTACATGTTTACTCTGCAAGGAA
This sequence comes from Bombina bombina, assembly GCF_027579735.1. Classification (NCBI taxonomy): domain Eukaryota; kingdom Metazoa; phylum Chordata; class Amphibia; order Anura; family Bombinatoridae; genus Bombina; species Bombina bombina. The sequence goes on from NC_069499.1 coordinate 385,321,498, forward strand.
GCAATTCAATTTAAATTCTTGATTTAGTCCCTTGGGAGTAAGGGTCTTCATTTCAAAAATCCATTTACTTTCTAATTTTAGCAAACTATTATGTATATCTATACCCCTCCATTTTTTTTTATCACCTTTGCAATTCCAGTATATTTTATGTGTTTGGTATTTGCTTTATTACAACTTGCAAAATGTCTTGGAATTGGAAGTTCCTTATTTCTTTCCTGATCATAGTTCTCAATCGATAAAATATGCTCTCTAATCCAATCTCTAAAGGGCCTTTCAGACTCACCTATATATTGTAGGCCACATTTGCATTCTAAAAGGTAAACTATATTTTTATCTGAGCATCTAATTTGTTGTTTTATTTTGTAACTTTTTCCTGTAAAACTATATCTTATTTCTTTCAGGTTTTTTTGCTTGTTTACAGGCTTTGCATGTAAGGCATGTGAAAAAGACTTTTATTTCTTTATCCAGTCTCAGTCTTTCTTGGATTTCTTTCTGATCTCTGTAGGAGACAAAATAGATTTTAGATTCTGGGATTTATTATAAATTATATTAGGGTATTTAGGCAGTAGTTCCCCTATCATTTCATCACTTTTTAGGATTGGCCAATGCTCGCTTATGATTATTTCTATTAGATAATTGTTATGGCTATATTTAGTAATGAAGGGAATAAAAAGTTCTTTATTGTCAGATATTCTATGTGTCTCTTTTTTGTTAATAGTTCTTTTCTATCTCAATTTTATTTCCTCTTTAATGGCTATAATATTTGTTTCTTTGTACCCTCTGGCTAGAAATGTATCCTTTAGAATTTCTGATTGTGTGTCGAAATCAGTATTGCTGCTACAATTTTTTCAAATTCGTAATAACTGTCCCTTAGGGATATTATTTTTCCACTTCTGGTGGTGACAGCTAGTCTGGTTTATATAATTGTTGGCGTCAACAGCCTTAAAATGTGTTTTGGTATTGATAGTATTATTGGAGATGTATATTTTTAAATCCAGAAAGCTTATTTTGTTCATTACTAATTTCACTTGTAAATTTGAGATTTTTATTATTAGTATTCATCTCTGCTATGAATTGTGTAAATTCTAATTGACTTCCTTTCCAGATTAATACTATATCATCGATATAGCGTCTGTATAGGACCAGATTTGCCGCAAGCATCCTTGATTCTAGAAATTCTTTCTCCCAAAATCCCATAAAGAGGTTTGTGAAACTTGGGGCAAATCTGGTCTCCATTGCTGTTCACAATTTTGTATATAGAATTCATTGTTATAACTGAAATAATTATGTGTTAATATAAAATTAATGCACTCTAAAATAAATGATTTTGGAGTTTAACAGAGTCATCTTTATCTAGGAAATGTTTTACTGCCTCTAGTCCATCTTTATGTAAGATATACGTATAGAGAAACACTACATCGCAAGTTGCAAACCAATAGTTATCTTCCCATTTTGTATTCTCTACTAGTTTTAGTACTTCCATAGAATCTTTTAGAAATGAAGGTAAATTCTCAACATATTTCTGTAGATATACATCAATATATTCAGAGATATTTGAGGTAATTGAATTGATACCCGACACTATCGGTCTACCTGGTGGTGCAACCAAAGATTTATGAATCTTTGGAAGACAGTATAGTAGCGGTATTTTGGGCTTTCCTATCAATAAGTAATCTCTTTCTTTTTTGTTTAATATCCCCTCTGTACTTGCTTTATCTAGAATCTCTTTCAATTGTATATTGAATTGTGTTGTGGGATTTTTTGCTATTTTACTATAAGTGTCAATATCTCCCAGAATAGTTTCACACATTTTGTTATAATCTACATAATGGAGGATAACTATACCCCCCCCCCCCCCTTTGTCCGCCGGTTTCAACACTATGTTTTCATTGTGTTCCAAATCTCTAATGACTTTTAGTTGTTTCTCTGTAAGATTGTTGCGGCCATTATTGATTTTTTCTTCTTTAATATTTTCAATGTACCTAGTTATTAACCTTTCAAATATTTCAATGGCATGACCCTTATCATGTTTTGGGTAAAAGGATGATTTTTTCTTTAGATTAGAGTGTATATAGCCCTTTTGGTCAATGAGGGTAGTTCCTGCTTCTTTCTCGATTTCAGTTTTTGAGAACCATCTTTTAACAGTTAGTCTTTTTATAAATCTTTGTGCATCAATATAGGTGCCAAATTTATCCAGCTTACTGGTTGGGGTGAAAGTGAGGCCCTTACTTAAAATATCCTCATGAGTTCTAGTTAGTGTAAACTTACTTAAATTAAAAATTCCATTATTTGTATTCTTATTTTTATTTAGTTCCAATTCTTTATTTTTTGTGACCGTTTAATTCCCCCTCTGTTACCTCTTTTTCTGAAGCTCTTCTTTTTCTTATATTTGTATTTCTTTGTGGTAATGGACTTTCTTGTATAGTGTTATGGTATAACCCTGTTATAGAGGGTTAATACCAGATGAAAGATGCCCTGAATACGGGATCAGCAACACACAAATCCAGTTAATTTCCCCACAAACACGAGACCAAGCTCCGTCTTGAGGGTAAAACAGAATCTACTTTATTGAGGGCTATATGTCCAGTATTTATGCAGGTCTCCAACCTGGTTGACACTCTCCTTCAACTCTCAGAGCTCTGTGCTTTCTTTAAAATCAGGTCCTTTTGATCAGATACTTGATTATAGTCATTCCCCTGCTTACTTCTGGTTTTAAAAACAACTCCAACTGTCTTAAACAAAACAGTTACTCAAAACTGAAGTTAACCCCTCCAACAACAGTTACTCAAAACTGAAGTTAACCCCTCCAGTACTGTTGGATTTGCACCCTGTACCTATAATGGGCACAGGGTGACTTAACATAATGCCTGAATCCATAATCCGTAAGGAGGTTGACAGAGGGGCCTGTCACATGGCCCCCTCCTGGTGGGACACTCCGGCAGACCCGGCTTAACCCTTTGGCGGGTCAACTTGGGGATGACCGGACTAGGAGGTGGTAGGAATGTCAGTTTGCCGGGACAATCCATCTGCATTCCCGTTATGAGAGAGAATTCCTGTCCGTATAAATAAGGGTTCAACTTCTTCAGTGCTCAGACCAGGGCTAAACATTCCTTCAAGTTTTTGTTTTCAGAGACGTTTCTTTCCAGTTGGAGACAAATCTCATCGGCTTCTTTATAAGTTTTTTGTACCTGCTCTTTATAGTTATCCACAAGTCCTTCATACTGACGTAGGGTGCCTTTGAGTTGCTGCACCTCACTATGAGCCAATGTCAGCTTCTCCTCCAGTGTCGCTAAGTTTGTCTTTAATGTTTCATGTTCCACTCTGAAGCTGGTGTTTTCTGCAGTCTGCCGGTGCAGCTTGTCTAGCACAGATTCCCGTTCTAAATGCGCTTTTTCCTCTGCGCTCCTCTTTTCTCCCGCTAGCACTGTTACGTGATTGTTTAACGTGACCATTTCATCCTCTACTTGACTCTTCTCCTTTATCAGCGCATTGTAATGGGACTTCCACGTATCAATAGTGGACAGAGATGTACTGAGCTCAGCGTCCTGGGACTCAGCAGCAGGTGCCCTAGTTGCTTACATCCAAAGCACCGAATAGGCTGTGAGTAATCCCGTGAGTTGAACCGGGCTGTCTAAAGATAGTTCATGGCTGAAGGCGGTGTGGTAGTGCGGTGTGACAGGGGTTGGTAACTGGTAGCTGCTGGGTTGACTGTGGGTCTGTACTCCACTCTGGCAGGGATCTTAGTGGTAGCAGTGTCCAGTTTGCGGGCATCCGTATACTCATCTGCCAGGTGAGCAGCTTCATGCAGGGTGGAGGGTTTATGATCCCGAACCCACTCTCTAACTCCTGCGGATAAGTTGTCGAAGCAATGTTCCAACAGGAATAGCTGCAGCACCTCTTCCCCAGATATGGCTTGGCACCCCGCTATCCAGTGAGCTGCTGTGCGGTGCACCTTATATGCCCACTCAACGTAGGAATCTCCAGCTAGTTTAACAGTGTCTCTGAACCGTCTCCTGTATGCCTCCGGTGTAATCGCATACCTGGAGAGCAGAGCCTCTTTTACAACATTATAATCCATGACTTCCTCATCTGGAATGGCCCAAAAAGCCTTGCTGGCCCGACCGGATAATTTTCCAGATAATATCATGACCCAGTCCTCTGCGGGTACCTTGTGTAGTGCACATTGTCTCTCAAAATCCGCAAGGTACCCATCAATCTCTCCTTCTGTTTCAATGAAGATTTTAAAAGCTGCAAAATGTACTTTTGTCTTTTCCACTGGGGTTGCTGTGACTTGGGCTGCTGCAGCGCTGCTTTGGCAAAGTAGGTTGGCCTCCACAGCTGCTATGACCCGAACGATAATTTCAGCAGACGGGTTGGGGCCATAATGTGCCAGTCTTATTTTAACCGCCTGGTCAAAGCTTGCTTCTTCGGGGTTCTGTCTGATATACTGGGCTCATTGGTTCCTTCGGGCCCTGATACTCCATCCATCTCGGTCAGTATTGTAATAATCTCCCTCTTCCTGAGGTTACTGGGCTTTCGGCCCCACTGTTCTAGCAGGTCTTTAAGGATGGCTCTTTTCAGCCTTTCATACGGTATTCTATTAGGTCCGGATGTGTAGTTGCTCTTCTGGGCGATGAGGACCATCCCGTCGCTTGCCACCAATATTATGGTATAACCCTGTTATCGAGGGTTAATACCAGATGAAAGATGCCCTGAATATGGGATCAGCAACACACAAATCCAGTTAATTTCCCCACAAACACGAGACCAAGCTCCGTCTTGAGGGTAAAACAGAATCTACTTTATTGAGGGCTATATGTCCAGTATTTATGCAGGTCTCCCACCTGGTTGACACTATCCTTCAACTCTCAGAGCTCTGTGCTTTCTTTAAAATCAGGTCCTTTTGCTCAGATACTTGATTATAGTCCTTCTCCTGTTTACTTCTGGTTTTAAAAACAACTCCAACTGTCTTAGACAAAACAGTTACTCAAAACTGAAGTTAACCCCTCCAACAACAGTTACTCAAAACTGAAGTTAACCCCTCCAGTACTGTTGGATTTGCACCCTGTACCTATAATGGGCACAGGGTGACAACATAATGCCTGAATCCATAATCCGTAGGGAGGTTGACAGAGGGGTCTGTCACATATAGTTCTTTGACCAATCCCTAAAAAATGATGGGCAACAGAATTTTGACTAATTTTTTTAGGAGTGTTTTCTGTTAATCTAGAGGTACTTGGCTTAGGAGAATTATAACTATTCTCTTCTATATATCTCAATATTTTATATCTATTTTCGGTTGGTATTCTTATATTGGTATTAGTGTCAGTGGGTATGTTGCTATTGTGGTAATATGTGTTGTGATTTGTACTTGATCTCCAAGTTTTGTTTGTATTGGGTGCATTTCCTTCACGTCTATAGTTGTTATAATACTGTCTGTTTTGATTGTAGGATCTAGGGTGCCATGCAACTGGGGGGTCCCTTTCCCTATATTAATTATTGTATTCCCTATAGTTATTATAGGTATTTGAATGATCTCTATAGGTCCCTTGTTTATTACCATAGTTTCTAAAATTCCCATTGTTCTCATTATATCTTTCGTATATATCTTATTGCTGTCTGAGATTTATTATGAATTTCTCTCTGAGTTTCTTTTATTGGAGTGTTTTTGGCTACTTCTTGTCTGGTAGCCCTCCACCTGTGTGAAATGTATTTATTGTCCTCTGGACTTTCTATATGGGATAAATAATCCTCCTTATCTCTATTGAATTTATTTATCTTAACCTTAAAGTGTCAGTAAACCTCAAAAATAATGTTATATAATTCTGCACATAGTGCAGAATTATATAACATTATATTAGCGCAAACTTTATAAAACATAATATTCCCTTTGAATTTTTTAAAACAACGGCTGTTTTTTAGACCCGCTCTCTGTGCTCTTCTGAGCGGGTCTGTTTTTTTCACACAGCGCATCAGGCCAGCTGTATAGTCACAGCCCGGCCCGACCGCGCCATAACACTAAGTGCAGCTCGCTCCTGCTCTGTCTGACAGCAGGAGCGAGCTGCACTGTGTATAATGGCGCGGTCGGGCCGGGCTGTGACTATACAGCTGGACCGATGCGCTGTGTGAAATAAACAGACCCGCTCAGAAGAGCACAGAGAGTGGGTCTGAAAAACAGCCGTTGTTTTAAAAAATTCAAAGGGAATATTATGTTTTATAAAGTTTGCGCTAATATAATGTTATATAATTCTGCACTATGTGCAGAATTATATAACATTATTTTTTAGGTTTACTGTCCCTTTAAGTAATTCCTCTTTAGTGGAATCCATTAATTTTTTAATCTCTTTTTCTTTATTTTTGTACTCCTCTAATTCGGTAAATTCCTGTAATTTTTCTTCTAGATCCCTAATTTCTATTTCTATTTTCTTCAATATTTTATTTCTATATTCCTTGATAAGCCTCATTAAATTAAAGGAAGCTTCCTCTAGGATATTGCACCATTTTGTTTTAATTTCAGGATCTTCAATTTTGAAGGCACACTCCTTCTTTATCCTTAAACCCCTAGGGACTCTATTTGCTTACAAATATTTATCTAGGAATATGTATTCTGTCCTATGTTTCATCTCTAGAAGGAGTTTGTTTTCTAATTCTTTTATAAGATCAAAGAAGGATTCTACATTCTCTTTGGTAATTATCACTTCTCTAGAGAACAGCGTATTCATATCTTTATATAAATCTTTTCTATAATCAAAGACATTTTTTTTCGGCCATATTACAGCAGCAGATCTAGTTGAAGAAAGATGGATAGAGAATACTAAACAGGTACAAATCTACGCTAGTAAATTAAGTTTACAATGCCAATAGATACCCATCCAAACTTTAATCTTCTGCTGATATCCTTTTCCATAGTGTAGGGAACCCCACTCCTCCATCCTCGCTGGGCCACCCACCGGCCTCCTTCCTACCCTCCCACCGCACCCACTCAGTACCAAGAAATGATCATTGCAGGGTGTGACACAGACAGTCCAGTGATCTGGCTTCATATGAAGGCAAATGCCTTGTGCCCCCAGCTGCAGTCTCTGCTGTCTACGCTAAAAGCAGGGACCGCAGCATGAGTCACAATGTTGGTACTACATCAACACAGTACACTGGGCAAAGTACTGTGTGATGTATTACCTACGTCCATATGGTTCAAAGGGGGAATGTCCCTTTACAAAGGGAAATAACTATTGTAAATTATCTTTCTTTTTACATAAAGATGTTCAGGCGATACTTTGTAGTCAGCTTTTTAAAGCTATGCTGAACCACTTTCAACATTTGGGTATCATTTCCCTTTATTATAAATGTAAACAGTTTTAACTGTACCTTGTTCATGCAAGAAGTATGTTTACCTGGCTAAATTAATTATCTTAAATCTTTTTTTTTGTATATTTATCGTAGAGTTCTATGATGTAGCATGTTTGGTAACTTAAAATCTTCATAATAAAGGATTTAACTTTATATGTGATATAAAAGCAGACTGAGAACAAAAAGTAGTAAGCTTGGCAAAGCCCACATTATTGATGTTCCCATCAGAAGAAATAATTGATCGGGAGATCCCTTTGCTACAGAGTTCATGCTGTTAGAATTACTAGGACTCATGTAGGGATAGCATTACTTGCACAATTACATGACTTTTTGCAGTATACTAAGACAAATATTGTAAGCAAAACAATATGCATTAAGAAAACTAACAAGCTGCTTATTAACACTTTTGACTCTCGCTTAAGAAAGAAGGACACATTTATTTGTATAGGGAACGGAAGGTGAGTAATGTAATAGAAAATACCCAGATAACCCAGAACTTAGTGTAAAGTGAACATATAAATGCTTCCCAACATTGTGCAGAAAATTAACTAAACTGTGATTTAGGTAATAGTACAGGTAGCCGGAGTTAGGTTCCAGAAGGAAGGGTTGTAAATCGAAACTGTTGTAAATTGAAACCCAGTTTATAATGTAAGTCAATGGGAAGTGAGAGAGATAGGTTCCAGGCCCCTCTCAAAATTGTCATAAGTAATACCTAAAACATTATTTTTAAAGCTTTGAAATGAAGACTTTAAATGCTAAACAGCATTATAAAACTAATAAAATAATTACACAACCCAGAATATATAATTAAACTAAGTTAAATGAACAAAAACATTTGCTAAACAGCATTATAAATCTAATAAAATAATCACACAACACAGACTTCACATGCATTTTTCTGTAAACAGTTCTTTCTATGCATTCCAATCTGGACTGATTTATAGACAGGAAGATATTGTTCCTTTGAAATCTACTCGATAGCTCAGGTTTGGTTAAACTGATTAATTTCAGCTTGTTTGGCTTTGCTGCAACACAAGCGGACAGCTCCACCTACTGGCTATTTTAATAAATACACTGCTTCTCAATGCTTTTCAATAGCAGTCACATGACTGGAAAAAAAGGTTGTTATTCTGAAATGGTGTAAATTGAACCGTTGTAAAACGAGGGCCACCTGTATATATAGTATCAATAAAAAAAAGTTATAATTGTACAAACATTTAAATCAAACTAAAGTATCTCATTAAATGCATGAACCCCAAGCAACTCAAAATCTGTAGTTCTCATACATATACTCCATGTTTTCATAGTTAAAATTAAAAAAAAGTCTTAAAAAATTACCCATATCTAAGTGAGTAAAAACATATGCATAAATATAAAAACCTTATAGAAAATAACCCCTACATCATATATCACTTATTAAAGTAGTGGCAGAATTAGATAATTACAGACAGAGTATGGCAGCTCTGCCCCTATTTCTAAAGCACACAAACATGCATACAGAAAATTACACACACATACACACATTCCATGTATGTGTGTGTAGATATATATATATATATACCGTAAATATATCAAATGCATCTTTTATTTAATGAAAAGTATGTATATATTTTAAGGTCTGAGGTAGGGGTTAAGGCCCCAAAATATCACATATGTTGCTTTCTTAGTAGCTGTTAATTGTTGAATTTTCATCATTATGTATATTTTATCTAACTATCTATCATCTATCTTTCTATCTATCTCAAGGTACAAATTCTCATATGCAGAATACCAAATTCCAGAATTTGTATTAATATTTTTAAATAAAAAAATATTTAAATTTACCATTTTTCCCCCACCAGTAAGTCACGGGGGCTTATGTATAAAAGGTCTTGCGGAGCTGATCTGACAGTTCGAATCAGGTCTGCAAGACCTCGCTGAATGCGGAGAGCAATACGCTCTCTGTATTCAGCTTTGCACCAGCAGCTCTTGTGAGCTGCTGGTGCCACGCCGCCCCCTACAGACTTGCGGCCAATCGGCCACCAGCAGGGAGGTGTCTATCAACCCAATCGTACTCGATCGGGTTGAATTGTGGCGATTCCTGTCCGCCTGCTCAGTCTGAAGACTCGCCAGAAACACAGGCCCACAAGTTCCATATGGAGCTTGATAAATGGGCCTCACATTCTTTTTTGCCTGTATCTTTAGTTTTTTGTGTGTTGTAAAATACAAAGGATAGTCTATATTTATTAAAAACAGCAACTGTTACCTTTATTATTACAGTACTGTACTTTTTTCTTATAACACTGTGTATATTTATATATGTGTTTATAAAATTTTTATAAAATACAAATCAGTGCGCCAATAGTCGTAATAATCAAAATGTGCAAAACGTAAGAGAATATATATAAAATATGTTAAAGATCACATAAAATAATGTGTAAACTTCTAATTGTAGGATCTGTAATCTGCAACCCTACATAAAATCAGACCAGTGATTGTGGGGTTAAGCACTCCTCCCAAGGTGAGCTGCAAACAAAATGCTGGCAATGTGCATATAATAAAATACAAAAGTAAAGATACTTAGTATCAGGAATGTCCTTTCAAAGTTCAAATCTTTGATGATTTATCCAACTAGCAGAAGGCAAGCTGCTTCTTCAACCGAATCCTGTTGGTGACCCAAGATGAAAATCTATATATAAAGTGAGACAGAAGAAGGTGCCAACATAGTGCAATAATCAGTGGGATATAATATTGCAAGTCGAAGTATACTCACAAGATGTCAGACACTTGAGAAGTGTCACAATAGCCTCCTGGACCCTCAGAGTCGTCCAGCTAACTCCCACTCCAATGTGGTAAGGTGGTTAATCAGATCCGTCCTCTTGCTTCAGGCAGACCATGTTGGCTTTGTGGTTCTCAGTGCTCCAAACAGCTGACAGGACTGCAGTGAGCTCCGGATACAAAGGTGAGATGTACGCTCACAGGATAGAGCCACTACCAGGATTAGTATATACCGGGCAATGATACCAAATGGTAAAGATAGATAGATGTGAAAAATACCAAAAGGTAAAGAGCAATAGCTGCGTATATAATAAAAGAAGTTTGTGGCAAAAGTCTCTAATAGCAATAAATAAGACTTTATTGAGCACAACGTTTCTCGGTCTGTACGTGACCGTTTCCTCAGGTGCAAAAAGTGTATAATAAAACTGCAGTAACCACGAACTTATAAATCCCTAAAACGGCGTCTTCAAAACACACCTCGCTTGCGTGTAGGTGTGTCTGTAATCTGGAAGTTCAATAGTTGTCTGAATCACCAATCAGGTGTTGAATGCTAAACACACCTCTAAAGCTAATCTATCGTAATTGTATTACTGATTATAAAGCAGCTTGGTACACATTACCCAACCAGGTTTACAACTGATGGGAATATTTGTTGTAGCATAATGTAAACTTGTTAGAAATAAGTGTTATAGCATAATATAAACTGCCAGATCGGACAAACCTAGGCCTAGATTTGGAGTTCGGCGGTAGCCGTCAAAACCAGCGTTAGAGGCTCCTAACGCTGGTTTTGGCCGCCCGCTGGTATTTGGAGTCAGTGATTAAAGGGTCTAACGCTCACTTTTCAGCCGCGACTTTTCCATACCGCAGATCCCCCTACGCCATTTGCGTATCCTATCTTTTCAATGGGATCTTTCTAACGCCGGTATTTAGAGTCGTTTCTGAAGTGAGCGTTAGAGCTCTAACGACAAAACTCCAGCCGCCTGAAAATAGCAGGAGTTAAGAGCTTTCTGGCTAACGCCGGTTCATAAAGCTCTTAACTACTGTACCCTAAAGTACACTAACACCCATCAACTACCTATGTACCCCTAAACCGAGCTCCCCCCACATCGCCGCCACTCGATTAAAATTTTTAATCCCTAATCTGCCGACCGCCACCTACCTTATACTTATGTACCCCTGTATTACATTTATTAACCCCTAACCTGCCCCCCACAACGTCGCCGCCAGCTACTTAAAATAATTAACCCCTAATCTTCCGACCGCAAAGCGCCGCCACCTACGTTATCCCTATGTACCCCTAATCTGCTACCCCTAACACCGCCGACCCCTATATTATATTTATTAACCCCTAATCTGCCCCCCTCAACGTCGCCGACACCTGCCTACACTTATTAACCCCTAATCTGCCGAGCGGACCTGAGCGCTACTATAATAAAGTTATTAACCCCTAACCCGCCTCACTAACCCTATCATAAATAGTATTAACCCCCTAATCTGCCCTCCCTAACATCGCCGACACCTAACTTCAATTATTAACCCCTAATCTGACGACCGGAGCTCGCCGCTATTCTAATAAATGTATTAACCCCTAAAGCTAAGTCTAACCATAAACCTAACACCCCCCTAACTTAAATATAATTTACATCTAATGAAATTAATTAACTCTTATTAAATAACTTATTCCTATTTAAAGCTAAATACTTACCTGTAAAATAAATCCTAATATAGCTACAATATAAATTATAATTATATTATAGCTATTTAGGATTAATATTTATTTTACAGGCAACTTTGTAATTATTTTAACCAGGTACAATAGCTATTAAATAGTTAAGAACTATTTAATAGTTACCTAGTTAAAATAATAGCTAATTTACCTGTAAAATAAATCCTAACCTAAGATATAATTAAACCTAACTCTACCCTATCAATAAAATAATTAAATAAACTACCTACAATTACCTACAATTAACCTAACACTACACTATCAATAAATTAATTAAACACAATTCCTACAAATAAATACAATTAAATAAACTAGCTAAAGTACAAAAAATAAAAAAGAACTAAGTTACAAAAAATAAAAAAATATTTACAAACATAAGAAAAATATTACAACAATTTTAAACTAATTACACCTACTCTAAGCCCCCTAATAAAATAACAAAGACCCCCAAAATAAAAAATTCCCTACCCTATTCTAAATTAAAAAAGTTACAAGCTCTTTTACCTTACCAGCCCTGAACAGGGCCCTTTGCGGGGCATGCCCCAAGAATTTCAGCTCTTTTGCCTGTAAAAGAATAAATACAATACCCCCCCCAACATTACAACCCACCACCCACATACCCCTAATCTAACCCAAACCCCCCTTAAATAAACCTAACACTAAGCCCCTGAAGATTTTCCTACCTTGTCTTCACCATCCAGGTTCACCGATCCGTCCTGAAGAGCTCCTCCGATGTCCTGATCCAAGCCCAAGCGGGGGGCTGAAGAGGTCCATGATCCGGTCAAAGTCTTCATCCAAGCGGGGCAGAAGAGGATCTTCCATCCGATTGAAGTCATCATCCAGGCGGCATCTTCTATGGTCTTCCATCCGGAGCGAAGCGGCAGGATCCTGAAGACCTCCAGCGCGGAACATCCATCCGGACCGACGACTGAACGACGAATGACTGTTCCTTTAAGGGACGTCATCCAAGATGGCGTCCCTCGAATTCCGATTGGCTGATAGGATTCTATCAGCCAATCGGAATTAAGGTAGGAAAATTCTGATTGGCTGATGGAATCAGCCAATCAGAATCTAGTTCAATCCGATTGGCTGATCCAATCAGCCAATCAGATTGAGCTCGCATTCTATTGGCTGTTCCGATCAGCCAATAGAATGCGAGCTCAATCTGATTGGCTGATTGGATCAGCCAATCGGATTGAACTAGATTCTGATTGGCTGATTCCATCAGCCAATCAGAAAATTCCTACCTTAATTCCGATTGGCTGATAGAATCCTATCAGCCAATCGGAATTCGAGGGACGCCATCTTGGATGACGTCCCTTAAAGGAACAGTCATTCGTCGTTCAGTCGTCGGTCCGGATGGATGTTCCGCGCTGGAGGTCTTCAGGATCCTGCCGCTTCGCTCCGGATGGAAGACCATAGAAGATGCCGCCTGGATGATGACTTCAATCGGATGGAAGATCCTCTTCTGCCCCGCTTGGATGAAGACTTTGACCGGATCATGGACCTCTTCAGCCCCCCGCTTGGGCTTGGATCAGGACATCGGAGGAGCTCTTCAGGACGGATCGGTGAACCTGGATGGTGAAGACAAGGTAGGAAGATCTTCAGGGGCTTAGTGTTAGGTTTATTTAAGGGGGGTTTGGGTTAGATTAGGGGTATGTGGGTGGTGGGTTGTAATGTTGGGGGGGGGTATTGTATTTATTCTTTTACAGGCAAAAGAGCTGAAATTCTTGGGGCATGCCCCGCAAAGGGCCCTGTTCAGGGCTGGTAAGGTAAAAGAGCTTGTAACTTTTTTAATTTAGAATAGGGTAGGGAATTTTTTATTTTGGGGGGTCTTTGTTATTTTATTAGGGGGCTTAGAGTAGGTGTAATTAGTTTAAAATTGTTGTAATATTTTTCTTATGTTTGTAAATATTTTTTTATTTTTTGTAACTTAGTTCTTTTTTATTTTTTGTACTTTAGCTAGTTTATTTAATTGTATTTATTTGTAGGAATTGTGTTTAATTAATTTATTGATAGTGTAGTGTTAGGTTAATTGTAGGTAATTGTAGGTAGTTTATTTAATTATTTTATTGATAGGGTAGTGTTAGGTTTAATTATATCTTAGGTTAGGATTTATTTTACAGGTAAATTTGTTATTATTTTAACTAGGTAGCTATTAAATAGTTCTTAACTATTTAATAGCTATTGTACCTAGTTAAAATAAATACAAAGTTACCTGTAAAATAAATATTAATCCTAAAATAGCTACAATGTAATTATAATTTATATTGTAGCTATATTAGGATTTATTTTACAGGTAAGTATTTAGCTTTAAATAGGAATCATTTATTTAATAAGAGTTAATTAATTTCGTTAGATGTAAATTATATTTAAGTTATGGGGGTGTTAGTGTTAGGGTTAGACTTAGCGTTAGGGGTTAATACATTTATTAGAATGGCGGTGAGCTCCGCTCGGAAGATTAGGGGTTAATAATTGAAGGTAGGTGTCGGCGATGTTAGGGAGGGCAGATTAGGGGTTAATACTATTTATGATAGGGTTAGTGAGGCGGATTAGGGGTTAATAACTTTATTATAGTAGCGCTCAGGTCCGCTCGGCAGATTAGGGGTTAATAAGTGTAGGCAGGTTTCGGCGACGTTGAGGGGGGCAGATTAGGGGTTAATAAATATAATATAGGGGTCGGCGATGTTAGGGCAGCAGATTAGGGGTACATAGGGATAACGTAGGTTGCGGCGGTTTACGGAGCGGCAGATTAGGGGTTAAAAAAAATATGCAGGTGTCAGCGATAGCGGGGGCGGCAGATTAGGGGTTAATAAGTGTAAGGCTAGGGGTGTTTAGACTCGGGGTACATGTTAGAGTGTTAGGTGCAGACGTAGGAAGTGTTTCCCCATAGGAAACAATGGGGCTGCGTTAGGAGCTGATTGCTGCTTTTTTGCAGGTGTTAGGTTTTTTTTCAGCTCAAACAGTCCCATTGTTTCCTATGGGGGAATCGTGCACGAGCACGTTTTTGAGGCTGGCCGCGTCCGTAAGCACCGCTGGTATCGAGAGTTGCATTTGCGGTAAAAATGCTCTACGCTCCTTTTTTGGAGCCTAACGCAGCATTTGTTTGAACTCTCGATACCAGAGTTAATTTTATGGTGCGGCCAGAAAAAAGCCCGCGGAGCGTTAACAGCCCTTTTACCGCCAAACTCCAAATCTATTCCCTAGCTTGTTGGCATCTATTTGCATGAGAGCGTATATTAAGCGTAATTCCTCTAAGAGGATGCTAATATGCATACTGATCGGAAAAAACATATTAACAGAATAGGCTAATACATACTGAAAATCTTGATATAACATAACATAAACGAAAACCATCATATAAAATTGACATTCATATAAAATATATAAATATATATACACATGCAATTACATGTTACTACATATTTAAAAATACAATAATGTAAAAAAATATAAAAATTTACATTAATGAAAAAATATATACATAAAGTCCTATTTTAGGTATAGATTGGTAGGATATATTTCCTCCAGTGCGTGAATCTATAAAATCCTATATTGTATTGTATAATGTTCCTAATGCATGGTTAATGTCGGTCCCAAAAGAATCTCACAGATAACCCTGCACTAAGGTCCCTAAATAAAAATCTCAAAGCTAGAGTCCAATGTGAATGTGACCATAAACTTGTCACATTATGTGTGATTCTATTGTGAATCTACAAGGATGTAACTAATCTAGTGTCGATATACTGCTGTTAGATTGATTATAATAAATGGTCAAATATATATAAAAATATCTATGATAATATTATAAAATAATGAAAAAAAAATATATATATAATATAAAAAAAATATATATAAAAATTGTACATTAATTAAAAACATCCACCATACCAGTAATGATGGTAAAAATGGTGGATGAAATAATAGATTATTCATTGATAGTATCTCTATGTGGGCACAGATGGGCAAATACATCTCCTGCCAACTCGGGGTCCCTATAGCATTGTAAAATGAAAGGGACAAATATAAAAATATATAATGTATCCATGTAAATGACTGCACCAAAATGTACAATCAAAACAGGATATATATGCTTTATATAAAAATAATCAATCAAAAAAAAAATAAGTAAAAATTATATAAATTAGCCTATGATATGCATCCTCATGCAGGGTGCCTATAGCATGGCATAATGATGTTGTAGATATATATTCTATGTGAGTGGACACAAACCACTTCAGTTGAAAGCAGCCATATCAATATTTGCATTCAAGCCGCCAGGAGACAAGGTGCGAAGTTTCCATATCCAAAACGTCTCCCTTTGCCTTAAATGCAAATATCTATTCCTGCCCCATTTGGGGTTAACCTGCTCTAATGGAAAAATGCAAAACGAATTGGGTGCACCTATATGGCAATAATTAGCATGTCTAGGTACACTGTGGTTTGCAATATTATTACTGATATTTCTCATGTGTTCACCCCATCTTTTTTGAGGGGTCTCGAGGTTCTCCCCACATACTGAACCCCATATCTACACTCTAACAGATAGACTACAAATGCTGAATCACATGTAAAGTGTGTTTTAATGTAAAATTTTCCCTTGCTCACATGTGATACAAATTCAATTCTCTTACTGTTAGTATGTTCACAGAGACCACAGTTGGCCCTATTGCATTTGAAAAAAACAGGTTTACCTAGAAATCCATTGCCAAATCTAGTAATTTTTTTGCCAATCGGATGACTCTTCTTCATTACAATTTTACTGGGAGCTAGTAGGTTTTTTAGTGTTGGGGCCTGCCTAAAAGTACATACTGGTGAACTCCCTATACTATTCTTCAAAAGGGGGTCCCCTGTCAAAATGTGCCAATATTTGCCTAGAATTTTTTTGATCTTAATATGATTGTTATTGTATTGAGTTATAAATCTAACCTCCTCCTTTCCCAGTGCATTAATTTTAACAGAAGTGTCCTCCTTGTTATTCATACAAAATTCCTCTCTACATTTATTTCTTGCTCTCATATAACTTTTCTCAAGCAAATCTTTGGGATAATGTTTCTCAATGAACCTATTTTTTAGTATAGTAGCCTGTTGATCAAAAGTTTCTAAGTCAGTGCAATTCCTGCAAATCCTGCAGAATTGATTAAAAGGAATGTTTTTCTTCCAAGGTAGATGATGGTTACTTTTGTAGTTCAAATAACTATTCGAATCCACTGACTTAAAGAAAGTTTTGGTGGAGATGTTCCCTAGAGTGTCCCATGCCAGTATCAGATCCAAAAAATCTATACTCATAGTATCGATTTTAGAAGTGAACTCAAGGCCCAGTGCGTTCTTATTGAGACTATCTATGAAATTCGGAGCTTCTAGGGCCTTTCCTTCCCATATAAACAGGAGGTCATCAATAAAACGGCCGTAGAAGACTAGATTGGTGATTCAGACAACTATTGAACTTCCAGATTACGGACACACCTACACGCAAGCGCGGTGTGTTTTTGAAGATGCCGTTTTAGGGATTTATAAGTTCATGGTTACTGTGGTTTTATTATACACTTTTTGCACCTGAGGAAACGGTCACGTACAGACCGAGAAAAGTTGTGCTCAATAAAGTCTTATTTATTGCTATTAGAGACTTTTGCCACGAACTTCTTTTATTATATACGCAGCTATTGCTCTTGGTATTTTTCACATCTATCTATCTTTACCATTTGGTATCATTGCCCGGTATATACTAATCCTGGTAGTGGCTCTATCCTGTGAGCGTACATCTCACCTTTGTATCCGGAGCTCACTGCAGTCCTGTCAGCTGTTTGGAGCACTGAGAACCACAAAGCCAACATGGTCTGCCTGAAGCAAGAGGACGGATCTGATTAACCACCTTACCACATTGGAGTGGGAGTTAGCTGGATGACTCTGAGGGTCCAGGGGGCTATTGTGACACTTCTCAAGTGTCTGACATCTTGTGAGTATACTTCGACTTGCAATATTAGCGTGTCTGATCCCACTGATTATTGCACTATGTTGGCACCTTATTCTGTCTCACTTTATATATATGTGTTTATATATATATATATATATACTGTATATCTATATGAGTGGTCTGTGGTTAGAGGGTTAATATGCAGTGGGTGGTTGCAGTTACGCGAGTAATAGGAGTGTGGGCTCCAGCGGTTAGAGTTAAAGTAGTAGCAGAGGGTCACAGTTAGGAGGTTAGATGTGGTTGGGATTTGGTGGTTAGCAGGTTAAAAGGATACTAAACACATTCACCTAGATTACGAGTTTTGCGTTCGTGTTTTAACGCTGAAAAAATGGTCATTTCAACATTAAAAAAGCAACACAGCCATTAGGAGTATTGTCGGTATAGCTATACCACAAGCCTTTTAGCCTGTAACGCAACATCAGTCCCGCACTCAAAAACATGATGTTTCTTCATGGTATTCCCATAGCGCTGCCATTATGATTTTTGCGGTGAGGCTAAAAAACTTGCGTTACACCCTATACCGACACAATCCTTTCCGCCATCTAAGACCAGTAGTTATGAGTTTTACGCATCAAAACTGTTACACAAAACTCATAACTAAAGTGTTACAAAGTACACTAACACCCATAAACCGAGGCCCTCCCACATTGCAAATACTATTTTAAAGTTAGTAACCCTAATCTGCTGCTTCCAACATCGCCGCCACAAATAACATTTATTAACCCCTATTCTGCCACTCCCTGACATCGCTGCCACTATACTAAAGTTATTAACCCCTAAACCTCTGGCCTCCCACATCACTAAAACTAAATTAAACTATTAACCCCTAAACCTAACAACCCCCTAACTTTAAATTAAAATTACAAGATCCCTATCTTAAAATAAATAAAAACTTACCTGTGAAATAAAAAAAAACTAAGTTTAAACTATAAATTAAACTATCATTACTATTATACTAAAAATAAAATAACTATCAATTAAATAAATTAAATTACCTATTAAAAAAACACTACTAAAAAAATGTAATCTACAGTTACAAAAAATTAAAAATACTAAATTACAAAAAATAAAAAAATACTAAATTGCAACAAAAAAATTACAAAAAATAACAAACAAATGTATCCAAAATAAAAACAATTAAACCTAATTTAATAGCCCTATCAAAATTAAAAAGCCCCCCCAAAAAAATAAAAAACCCTAGTCTACAATAAACTACTAATAGCCATTAAAAGGGCCTTTTGTAGGGAATTGCCCTAAAGAAATCAGCTATTTTCCCTGTAAAAAAATACATCGACCCCACAACAGTAAAACCCACCACCCAACCAACCCCCCAAAATAAAAACCCTAACTCTAAAAAAAAATCTAATCTACCCATTGCCCTGAAAAGGGCATTCGTATGGGCATTGCCCTTAAAAGGGCATTCAGCTCATTTAAGAATTGCCCAATAGCCCTAATCTAAAAAAAAAAAAAACCTTAAAACCTAACACTAACCCCTCTTTAGGTACTCACAGTTGCTGAAGTCCAGCTTGAACTATCTTCATCCCAGCAGCTCCATCTTCATCCAGGTGGCTTCATCTTCATCCATCAAGGGACCGGCATCTTCTTTATCCCTGCGGAGGCGGAGTGGTCGATGCTTGGAGGCAGAGGTCCAGGCGAAGTTCGAAGGCGGAGGTGCAGATGGAGGTCCAAGGTCCGACGTGGAGGTCCTCTTCATGCGATTGTCCGCAGCACACTGAGGATTCAAATGAAAGGTTCCGCTTTTATACTGGGGGTACCATTGCATTCCTATTGGCTGAAAAAATTAAATCAGCCAATAGGAATTAGAGTTGCTAAAATCCTATTGGCTGTTCAAATCAGCCAATAAGATTTAAGCAGCTCTCATTCCTATTGGCTGATTCGAATCAGCCAATAGGAATGAGGGCTGCTTAAATCCTATTTGCCGTATACATTTTCAATATGTGATGCTTCACCACCAAAAAACCCTGACAAGCACTGGGAATAGCATTCAAAGAACAATAAAAACATGTTTGTTTTTGTTATTATTAGTATTATTAGTAGTAATTATTTATTTGTTGAATAATTTATAGTAATTCATTATAGCTCTTACAGAATTGCAAAACTCATGGAGACGTATAGCTTGTGTAACATAGATGTTTTTGTACACCTTTGTTATATCAAAGTCATTAAGTTTGTTTTTATTTATACTACATATTAAAAAAAAAAATAGCAAAGAAATTATATTCAAGCAAGAGTTTATGTTCTTAATGAAACTTAAATTTCCTGGATTGATTTTTGAAAAGTTATAGCATGCACTCTCTATCCAAAAAAAAAGCCAGTCTTTAAAATAACCAAAAAATTATCATTTTGTGAATGAAAGGCAAAAAGAAAAGTCTCTCATTGCTTATCTTACGACTTTAACAATCAGATAAAGTTTATTTTAAAATAATACATTTAAAAAGAGTCTTCTGTTGTTAAATTCAGTTACCTTGGTTGACTTTTAATGAAAGGTATTTTTGGGCGTTTCATTAAGAGATAACTAAAACAAGGAATTCCCATGGGTTATTTTTTTATTATCATTTATGGTGAAATAGTGTACTGGGCTACCTCTAGGCAAGGTCTTATCTGATGCTTATTGCATTTACATTTAATAAATCACAAAGATATATTAGCCTCATAATTTACAAGTATATTTCATTTTACGTCAAATTTCCTTGGCTGCTGTGTTGACCAACTGTAAACTGATCACTTACAATTGTACTTGAGTGTTTACTGACCAGAAAATGTACAAATGCTGCTTCTGCCAGAATAGCTGAAAGTGCACAAGCAGATTGAGGGACATACTACAGGCAAAAATTAGCCATCATTTATAGCTCTGGTAATACTGCAGAAAATGCAGAAAATGGAAATGTCTGCCTCAGTGAAAATTGAAGAGCACTTCTTAGGTTTATCCAAAACAATTAAATATACAGTTATTTGTAAACAAAGTATATGAATCAAACACTGAAACAACACAAGTATGTATAAAATTCACATAAGAGGGAACTGTCTTTAAATAAAACTCACATATAAGAGGGAATAGTCTTTAAATAATAAGTAGTGCCATTGGTACTTTCTTGCTAACCTATGTATAATACGTCACCTCAAATATTAATAACTGCTTTTTTATGTAAGTGACATTAAAGTCAATTGTATTGTACATCTAGTACAATTATTTTTATTTAATTACTGTAGATGCCACTGACTACTTTATTACTAGTGAATAAAACTACTATCTATTAAACCATGTTCAGCTCCAGCAACAAAGCTGTTGGAGTTGTCCTTACTAGCCAATGAGCAATACATTTTTAGTAATGCTAAATGAATTTCCATTAATTTTCAATATTAATTTAAGTACCTTATGCTTAAAACATTTTTCATGGAAATAGCATATCTAACCCCTGTGCTATGTCAATTTTGAGATTTTTTTGCTATGTACATTTAAACAATATTGTTGGTCAAATTTCAGAGAATGAACCACATAAATCATATATTGTTTGTTTGTTGTTTTTTTCAGCAGGTCCAGCAAATTCAGAATATAACACTTTATTTTTATATTTCATAACATGTGAGATAGCTGCAGCAAAAAAATGTAAACAAAGGTTTTTTTTTTAAGTAATATAGAAAATGGCCAGTTGCCCACTGTTGTTGCTATGATCATCTTACTAATTCCTTATCAATAGTAGCCAGATATTATTATTATTATACTTTATTTATGAAGCGCCAACATATTCCGCCGTGCTGTCCATGGGTACAATTAAATTACAGTATCTCACAAAAGTGAGTACACCCCTCACATTTTTGTAAATATTTTATTATATCTTTTCATGTGACAACACTGAAGAAATGACACTTTGTACACACATGTAAAGTAGTGAGTGTACAGCCTTTATAACAGTGTCAATTTGCTGTCCCCCCTCAAATAACTCAACACACAGTTATTAATGTCTAAACCATTGGCAACAAAAGTGAGAACACCCCTAAGTGAAAATGTTCAAATTGGGCCCAATTAGCCATTTTTCCTCCCCGGAGTCATGTGACTCATTAGTGTTACAAGGTCTCAGGTGTGAATGGGGAGCAGGTGTGTTTAATTTGGTGTTATCACTCTCACACTCTCTCATACTGGTCACTGGAAGTTCAACATGGCACCTCAGGGCAAAGAACTGTGGGCAAGACAATACAGTGGTTTCACAGGACAGGTTTCCCTCAGAACAGGCCTCGCCATGGTCGACCAAAGAAGTTGAGTGCACGTACTCAGCGTCATATCCAGAGGTTGTCTTTGGGAAATATACGTATGAGGGCTGCCAGCATTGCTGCGGAGGTTGAAGGGGTGGGGGATCAGCCTGTCAGTGCTCAGTCCATATGCCGCACAATGCATCAAATTGGTCTGCATGGCTGTCGTCCCAGAAGGAAGCCTCTTCTAAAGATGATGCACAAGAAAGCCTGCAAACAGTTTGATGAAGACAAGCAGACTAAGGACATGGATTACTGGAACCATGTCCTGTGGTATGATGAGACCAAGATAAACCTATTAGGTTGAGATGGTGTCAAGCGTGTGTGGCGGCAACCAGGTGAGGAGTACAAAGACAAGTGTGTCTTGCCTACAGTCAAGCATGGTGGTGGGAGTGTCATGATCTGGGCCTGCATGAGTGCTGCCAAGCATGTCTCCAGATCTAAACCCTAATGAGCATCTGTGGGGCATCCTCAAATGGAAGGTGGGGGAGCACAAGGTCTCTAACATCCACCGGCTCTGTGAAGTCGTCATGGAGGTGTGGAAGAGGACTCCAGTGGCAACCTGTAAAGCTCTGGTGAACTCCCTGCCCAATAGGGTTAAGGCAGTGCTGGAAAATAATGGTGGCCACACAAAATATTGACACTTTGGGCCGAATATGGACATTTCCTCTTAGGGGTGTACTCACTTTTGTTGCCAATGGTTTTAGACATTAATGGCTGTGTGTTGCATTTATTTTGAGGGGAACAGCAAATTTACACTGTTATACAGGCTGTACACTCACTACTTTACATTGTAGCAAAGTGTCATTTCTTCAGTGTTGTCACATAAAAAGATATAATAAAATATTTACAAAAATGTCAGGGGTGTACTCACTTTTGTGAGATAATGTAATAAAACAATGAATAAAACTTGTAAGAGACAGGACACAATTTACAACACATACAGGAGGAATTGAGGGCCCTATTCCAGTGGGAACTTACCATCTACAAACTCCTTTGGTCTCTAACAATCAACCTATTCCCTACTCACCGCGATGGACACTCTATTGATCTGGTATTCTCCTACCTCTGCTCTCCTCTCCTGACATCACCTGTCACCAATTTCCCATCTCAGACCACCATCTGCTCACCTATAATCTTGATATACAGGCTAAATCTACTTCTCCCCCTCACCCCCCGCACCTGTAGAAATCTACACACTGTGGACCCTCTCCAACTTTCCAACCTTAGTAAAAAATGCCTCCCCCACACTTCCACGATATCTTGCCCTGACCTTACCACAACCCACTATAACAATATTCTCTCCTTTGCACTTGACACTTTTACGCAAAATCCCACGTTGTCAGCTCAAACCCTGGCACTCTAAGCAAACATGCTACCTGCAAAAATGCTCCCGTGCTGCTGAAGATGCCTGGAGGAAATCCCGCTCTGAACCAGATTTCCTTCACTATAAGTTAATTCTTTATTCTTACTCCTCTGCCCTTCACTTATCCAAGAAAACCTACTTTTCTTCTCTTATATCTACTCAGTCCTCAAACCCTAAACCTCTCTTCTCCATTTTCAACTCTTTCCTCTATCCACCTGCACCACCCCCTTTATCTGCCTTTAGTGCTCAACACCTGGCAGACTAGTTTTTCAACAAAACACTTACCATCCAAAGTAATATCCCAACACAAGACTGCAACCTTCCATCTCTGCCCCCGTCACCCCCTCCACCACTCTCAGCACCTTCCCCCAAACCACTGAGAATAAAGTGAGCTCCCTATTGTCTTTCTCACACCTCACTACCTGCCAACTTGACCCTATCCCTTCACATCTAATACCTTCTCTGTCTTCTACCCTTACTCCAGCTCTACTCACATGTTCAACCTATCCCTTACTACAAGTTCATTCACATCTTCCTTTAAACATACAAAGCTCATCCCCATCCTCAAAAAACCCTCCCTTGACCCCAATTCTCCTGCAAACTACCACACCATATCACTGCTTCCGCTAGCTTAAAAAGTCCTGGAAAAACTAGTTTTTGATCACCTAAACCACTTCTTGTCCTCCAACTCATTGCTTGACCCCTTGCAATCTGGCTTCCATCCCCAACACTCAACTGAGACCGCCCTCACCAAGGTTACTAATGATCTTTCTTCTAAAAACAATGGCCACTACTCAATACTTATTTTACTTAACCTGCCTGCTGCCTTTGACACTGTTGATCATCCCCTTCTCCTACAGACTCTCAGCTCCCTTGGGCTCTCTGACACTGCCCTCTCCTGGATCCACTCTTATCACTCTAATAGGTCCTTTTCTGTTTTCTTTTGCTGGTGGCTCCTCCTCTCTATTGCCTCTGTCTGTTGAGTACCTCAAAGGCTCCTCTTCTGTTGTCCTTTACTCTTCTCTATTTATACTTCCTCACTGGGTAAACTTAACAGTAGCTATGGCTTCAACTATCACCTTTATGCTGATGATACTCAGATCTACCTATCCACCCCTGCACTCTCTCCTTCTTTCCTTTCTCACATCAGTGTCTGCTTATCTGGCATTTCTTCTTGGATGGCCTCTCACCACCTAAAAATCAACATATCCAAGATTGAGCTCCTTCTAATCCCCCCCTCTAATTTTACCACAGTTTCTAACTTTTCAGTCACTGTTGTTGACCCCACTATCTCCCCATCACCCCAGGTCAGCTGCCTAGGAGTAACACTTTACTCCAATCTGTCCTTCATACCCCACATCCAATTGCTCTCTTCATCCTTTCACAACCACCTACGCAATATCTCCAAAATGTGTCCATTTCTGAGTGCTGAAATTACTTAACAGCTAATCCACTCCCTGGTATTTTCCTGACTTGACTACTGTAATAACCTACTAACTGGCCTCCCTCTCTCCCACCTCTCCCCTCTTCAATCCATCCTAAATGCCTCTGCTAGGCTAATCCACCTCTCCCGACGCTCTGTATCTACTGCACCTCTCTGTGAGTCCCTTCACTGGCTCCCCATTCACAGCAGAATTAAATTAAAAAAACGAAACGGGGATTAGACTGGCAGAGGCATTTAGGATGGATTGAAGGGGGGAGAGGGGGGAAAGAGGAAGGCCAGTAAGAAGGTAATTGCAGTAGTCAAATCGGGAAATAACAAGGGAGTGGATTATTTTCTTTGTTTCTTTGTGGTGTTAGCGCTCAGAAAAGGGTGAATCTTGGAAATATTGCGTAGGTGGTTGCAGCAAGATGTAGAAAGTGTTGACAGGGATAGAGAAGTCAGAAGTCAGCATAGAGCTTGATGAGGGATTAGAAGGAACTCAGTCTTTGACATGTTAATCTTTAGGCGGTGAGAGGCCATCCAGGAAGAGATACCAAATGAGCAGTCGCTGACATGAGAAAGGACAGAGGGAGAGAAAGCAGGGGTGAAGAGATAGATTTGGGTGTCATCAGCATAGAGGTGATATTTGAAGCCATAACTGTTGATAAGTTTACCCAGTGAAGAAGTATAAATGGAGAAAAATAGAAGACCCAGAACAGATCCTTGAAGTACTCCAACAGACAGAGGCATTGGAGCGGAGGAGTCACCAGCAAATGACACAGAGAAAGATAGGAGTGAATCCAAGGAAGAGCAGTGTCACAGAGGCCAAAAGAGCTAAGGGTCTGTAGGAGGATATGAAATATGGGCCCATTTGGACTTTTGCTGGCTATATACTAACAAGAGGGGCCCATTTGTGCTGTACAGAAATAAAAGCACCATTTGTTTTTCAACATGATTAGTTATACCACAGTAATCACCTGGCTATATGCTGGATAGGGATATAATTAAATTAAAAAATTTCACTATTTGCTGGGGCTAGGTAAATGCCTAGGTATTTTAGGGATTTTTCTTTCCTTTGGAAAGGATATAGCTCACCTATTTTTGTGGTGCTAGGAATGTTGCAGTTTATAAGCAGAATTTCTGATTTGGATTTATTGATGAAAAAATTAGAGACCTTATAGAATTTATCTAGCTCTTCACATAGGTTGGGTACAGAAAATGTGGGGTTAGTGAGGAAGAACAGAATAGCATCTGCATACAATAGGATGTAATGGGTAGTGTCTGCTATGTCAATGCCATGAATTGATTATCGTTCTCTGGTCATGGAGGCTATCATCCTTGCCTGGTGCCATTTGATATGACAAAGGGTTTAGATAGATGGCCGTTGACTCTGACCTTGGCTGAGGGGGAGTGATAGGGAAAAGCTAAGACTTTTGATATGAATGTGTTACCTAACTGAAATTTATGTAGCATAGCTTTGAGAAAGTTCCAACAGATGCGGTCGAACACCTTCTCAAGGCCAGGGCATTTTTCATTGGTGTGAATATTCAAGTAGATGTAATGCCCTGACAGTGTTATCCTTAGCCTCTCTAGTTTGGATAAAACCCACCTGGTCATTCTTGATAAGATGTGGGAGTACCTGATTTAGTTGATTGGCCAATAGTTTAGCGTAAAATTTGTGATCTGAGTTTAGCAAAGAAATGGGTCTGAAATTCTCCACCCTATTTGGGGATTTACGCGGTTTGGGCAAAACCACTATGTGGTCTTCTAAATTTGAGTCCAAGTATGGGTTTTCCTCATTGATGGTATTAAACAGATCAAGGAGGTGAGGTATCAGGAGGTTCTTATACTGTTTGCAATATGTGTTAGAATAGCCATCCGGCCCCGGGGCCTTCCCTATGGGTAGGACTTTAATTACATTTTTTACTTCCTCAAAAGTGATTGGTTTGTTCAAGAATTCAATCTGTTCTATTTTAAGTGTGGGGAGGGTTAAGTTCTCTAAGTATTCATGGATGCGTGTGTTCTTATCCTTAGTTATGGTGTCCTCTTGTCTAGGTTATAAAGTCATTCGTAATATAATCTAAATGCTTCTGCTATTTGGTCTGTTGTGTAAAGGTCTTCTCCCTTATTGTCTTTTATGTGCATTACATACACTACAGCTACTTTTGTTATTAACTTCAAAGTATATTTGTCCTAACCGTGCTGCATACAATTTACATTCCTTGTCTATAATGTTTTGTATTGTGGCTTTACAGTCCTCTATTGCTTTTAGTAATGATTTATCGCCACTGTTATATTTATGATGCTTTTCAGGTTAGAAAGGTTGGACAGAGTATTGTGTAGATAGAGTCTTTCTTGTTTTATTTTGTGCGCTTTCATACTTATTAACTCCCCCTTAACCACAGCCTTGTGCCCTTCCCATAGTAACCTCTTGTCTAGAATTGAACCTTGGTTCAATGTAAAATATTCCAATAAATTAATTTACTGGGTCTCTTAGTATGTTTTGATCTAATCTCCAGGTGTGTGTAATTGAATTCATTTAGGGCCAATGCAATGTGCAGCCCACCATCGAATGGTAGGACCATGTTCTAGGGAAAATAGTGAGGTCTTTTACCCTGGATAAGCTAGCTACGTCCAGCATGATATAATCTATTCGAGAGTAATGGGCATGAGGATATGAGTAAAAGGTGTAGTTTCTCACACCCGGATATTTCACTCTCCAAGCGTTGTGTATAGTAAGGTCTTTTAGGCATTGATAGTTTTGTTGGGTACTGAAGACGTGTGATTGGAGTTGTCTAGATGCGGATCTAGCGTGAGGTTAAAGTTTCCGCCTATTATTAGTGTGCCTTTGTATTAGATAACTGTTTGAAAAATAGATCCTGTCGAACATTGGGGGCATAAACACAAACCGTTTGTCATCGGACTTATGGTCCCTGCTGCTCCTGCAGGTGTCCACTATGAAAAGAGCTACTCAGAGCCTGTTAGATAATCATCCAATTGCTGATTTTTTGGTGAGTTTCGTCGGACCCACTCAGAGCCTCTGAAACTTGCGGACATTTCCAGCTCCGCCCCCAGTATTTATGTTTTTTTAAAAATAAAATTAAGCATGCAAAACAATATTTCTGCTCATGCTAATGGATATTTCTAAATGCTATGATGAGATGATTGCAAGGCTTTGGTATATATTCATCAATGATATTTTTCTTAGGTCCCATCATTTTGTAAAACTTATTTATGACATTAAATAAAAGACAAAGTGACATTTTATACACTGCATGTGATGACACAGTGTGCATGATGACCATGTGTCATCATCCAGAGGGTCCCGGGGCTGTTTTCAGGCCTAATCGCAGCCCCCCTTGTGCAATTACTAGGGTGTACTAGGTGGCCAAGTTCCCTTGCATCATTGGGGTAATCCAGCAATGCCAGTGACGCTACCATGTATGGGTGCAGCGACTTCACCAAGCTCAGGAAACCAGGAAGTGCACAGCAATTGCACAGGATTTAAGGGAGCTGGATGGGGAGGGGGTAAGTGTTTAATCCCTTAACGACCGTGACGTACCATGTATGTTGCTTGTTTTTAAGGGCTTGTCTGCTAATAATAGTGCAGGTCTTGCCCTCCCTCCCCCTTCCAGGCTTCATAAAATAGAGCAGTCTATTGAGAAAGCAATCCCCATAGAAAGACCAGCGGCGTAGCCTGTACCATTAAGGGTAACTATGGTATTATATAATTTTCCTATGACAAACAGGTATCTTCCTGCCCTATCCCTATGTGTTGTTATCAGTTGGAAAGGAATATTTCTTTTAATTAATATTCCCACCCCGTTCATCTTAATTACATTAGACGCATAGTAAGATTCACCAAATTTATATTTAAATGTTTTAGGTTCTCTGCCTTTTACGAAGTGTGTTTCTTGGAGGAAGATAAGATCCCCTTTTTTATCCATTAAGTCTTTTAAAAATACACTTCTCTTTTGTGGACTGTTAAGACCTTTGGCATTCACCATTAAAATAGTAAGACTATTCTTTTGCCTTGCTGTCATCTTTTCTAATTAAGTGACTTGATATTCCTATACTGGGCCCTGATATCTGAATAGTATCTGATTTTGTGTAGACCTTTTGAGAGTATGTAACTGTACATTTCCTGACCTGCAGCATCACAATAACCCTGACATATAACAGTGTAAACATTACAACTTTGAACTGCATATACCGTGAGCACAATAAACATTTCAAATTTGGCACAAGCCAACTTGTGCAGTAAGTTTACCAAAAGCAGGGGGAATTGCTGGCGGACTCTTCTCACCATAGTGAACTTAACTTAGTGGGGGAGGAGAGTATGGGAGCAATTTGCAAAGGGGTAAAACTAGGTTTGTATAAATAACATTATCGGAGCAAAGGTTGCATCAACATTGTTAACATTAAATTTATCTTTAAACGTTCTAAGTCTATAGACGACCTGGGCATCTGTGAGTTACTTCCAATAACTTGGCTATCCTCGCATCGGGGAAGTCATTACAGTTATTAGAGCATAGTGCCCAGAGGGAACATCTCACCTCATAGGCTCAACACCAATATATGGTAAAATCCTAAGAAAACAAAAGGAACCATCTCACCCTCTGTTTCTGTGATCTGGGACTAATCCTGGTTCACCGTTATCCGCAGTTGTAGATTTCGGCTGCTTGCCTTTCTTGGCGGTAACTGTTGACCAAGCTGATATTTGACTTACTGGCTTGTGGAGGGCCGTGGCATTTGTGTATGGTCTTGTAATTTCTTCAGATGTAAATGGAATATGAAAGGGGATGTTCAGTAGTTGGGATAAGGCATCCAGGTCAGATGGAGATCTTTACAAAACTGATATTCCCTCATGTTGAACATGCAGGCAGAATGGGAAACCCCTTTTGTACCTTATATTCTTCTCCTGTAGGGCTTTGGTTATAAAATGAACCTCCTTTCTTTTCTGTACTGTTATTGGGCTGAGGTCAAGGAATACTTGTAGATGGTGGTCCAAGTATGAAATTTGTCTAAGTTGTCTCGCCTGTAGCCAAATCCGCTCCTTGTCTGTGAACCTTAGAAAGGGTGTTATAATGTCTCTAGGGGGAGCATTTGGTGGTGAAGGTGACCTCAAGGCTCTATGTACCATATCCAGTTCCATATATGGTGCTTGCGGGTTATTCTGCAGGTGTTTGAACAACCATTGAAGAAATTCAGGTATGTCTGAGGGTGAAATGGATTTGGGAACTCCTCTTATCCTCAGGTTGTTTCTGCGGCCCCTATTGTCTAATTCCTCCAGATAGGGAGTCCATTATTTTATTTGTGTTGTCTTGAGTTTCTTCTATCGACTCTATTCTGTGCCTTATTTCTTTTATGTCCTGCTTCATATTAGATAATTCTGTTTGTATCAAGGACTTTAAGCCATCAAAATCTGCCTTGGTGGGTAGTTTAGAAATATCCAGCTTTAGCTGATCAGCGTACTCCTTGGAGATTGCCACCACAGAGGGGCTAGCAGGTTTCCACAGCACAGCAGGATCCATTTATGTATGAATATGTTTTTGTGGTTGAAAGAAATTGCTGACTGAAACTGGGGTGTTTGTTTAACCTTTTAATCATTTGTTCTGCTTGTTTAGTCTCTTGGAGGCCATTACTGGGAAAGTATTTTTATAAAGAAAGCAGCCACTTATTAGCATGATGTGTCCCCAGACCATTTTCCATTGAGTAATGACAGTCGCATATGCAATGAGTGTTATGAATAGTAGGGCTTAGGAAGCCACGTGGAGTTTGTTTCAACCAGCAGCACTTTGTGCAGTTGGACTGGTTTCACTTTGTGTTTACTTGTTGTTAAGTATAGTTATTGTGGACTATCTGTACAGCCATCTATCCCACCACCTCTTTTAGGGATTAATATGGATTAATTGGCTTTGAGTTAATATTCCAGGAGTTCCGCCTGCTCCTCTGCCTCAGGGCGGATGATTTTGTTTTATATTTGTGCTCCGTTATTTAGAGCTATTTGTGGGCTAACTCTCTGTATAATTAACATTCATTTGTATATTTAACACCCTCTTCGTGTACCTTGGCTCTATTGGGCAAACCGTTTACCTCCGCTTCTTCCTTTGGTCTAGCAGTCTGTTGTGCTTATCCTCCGGTATCCTAGCAAGGTGTTCCTAGCCTGTTTACAGGCTGTCAGGGCTTGAGCCTACACAGCGTTAACGGTGTGGCTATAGAGTTACTTTGTACTCTGCTCCCTTCCCGTTTGTCATCGGACTTATGGTCCCTGCTGCTCTTGCAGGTGTCCACTATGAAAAGAGCTACTCAGAGCCCGTTAGATAATCATCCAATTGCTGATTTTTTGGTGAGTTTCGTCGGACCCACTCAGAGCCTCTGAAACTTGCGGACATTTCCAGCTTGGCCTCGCTCCGCCCCCAGGCCTAATCGCAGCCCCCCTTGTGCAATTACTAGGGTGTACTAGGTGGCCAAGTTCCCTTGCATCATTGGGGTAATCCAGCAATGCCAGTGACGTTACCATGTATGGGTGTAGTGACTTCACCAAGCTCAGGAAACCAGGAAGTGCACAGCAATTGCACAGGATTTAAGGGAGCTGGATGGGGAGGGGGTAAGTGTTTAATCCCTTAACGACCGTGACGTACCATGTATGTTGCTTGTTTTTAAGGGCTTGTCTGCTAATAATAGTGCAGGTCTTGCCCTCCCTCCCCCTTCCAGGCTTCATAAAATAGAGCAGTCTATTGAGAAAGCAATCCCCATAGAAAGACCAGCGGCGTAGCCTGTACCATTAAGGTGTTAAATTCCTTGATTTCAGCTTCCTCTTCAAACGGTGTGGGTCTTTGGGGTAAAAAGTAAAAAAAAAAAAAAATATGTTAAAACACTATCACATCATAACAGGCCATAAAAAAAGGCTAAAGACCCCCATTCCCCTTTATATTAAAGCCTGGAAACCCCTCTGTAAAATAAAGCCCCTTTATAAGTTTTATTAGCCAGGTGATCACTATGGATAAAAGTGATCACCTGTTGTGAATACATGTGCATTTATTTGAGCAAAGGCTCATGGGAGCCTTAACATGCAAATCAAAGTTATAATTTATATGAACATAACCCCTTCTACTTTTCACTACAGAGTTAAGAGAAAAAAACAACACACACACTTTGTTTACAACCTTGTTTATTAAAAATGTAAAATATTTTTTTAATGAGGGGGTCTTATGGCACTTATAACGAGCTATCAAAAAGTCCTAAAGAAACCTAGGGCCCTTTGTTTTAAAGCCCAGAATCCCCACTTTAAAATAAAGCCCCTATATAAGTTTTAATAGCCAGGCGATTACTGTGTTATAAGTCATCACCTGTGGTGAATAAATGTCCATTTATTTGCACAGAGGCTCTTGGAAACCCCTAACTATACCAAAAGGCCTTTATTTATATGAGGATAACCCTTTCTTCCTTTTGACTACAGAGTTTAGAAAAACACACACACACTGTTTTGAGTTTCTCACTTAAAAATGGCCTACAGGGGGGCGGAGCAAACTGAAGACGGGAGCGGTCGCACACTGCGGCAGCTCCTCAGCTAAATTATCTAATTAAGTTATAATCTGCCATATATTACTTTAAACAGCTCCAAAGAGAACACAGGTGCGTCTTAAATACAGCCCTACTGAACCCGACACCTTTACTTGGGTTGCCGTTACTGACATCCATCGCACCCTGGACCGTAGCACCAAGACGGAGCCTAAAAAAGGCCTAGCAGCCATGCTTGGGCGTACATGCAGCCTAACAACCCGTTTTGGTTCACTAGGTGGCAGCGATCCCGCTTTGTGAGAAGGGTCTACAGTAATTACGGTACTACAGGCAACAGCTGTGAGGCCCATTACCAGCAACACTATAAGGCCACATCTGAGTGACGTGAGTCACTATTAGACTTGTGCATGATTGAAAAATTTGTTTCAGTTCGGGTCGATTCGGAATTTTTAGAATTTCGGTTCGGATCGATTAGAATTCAGAAAAATTTGAATTAATTTTTTTCGGATTCGTTTCGGATTCATTCGGATTTGAATAAATTCGGCTGGATTCGGTTCGATTTGGTTCGAAAATTCGGAATTTCGGTATGTGTTAGGTGGGATATGCTGTGTATTAGACTAGTATTATGTACTGTATATTAGGTGTAACCCATAGCAGAGTGATATAACCTAATATACTGTACAATACTAGTGTAATCCATGGCCATCCAAATCTACCGAATAAATTCAAACTAATTCGGATTTATTCGGTAGATTCGGCACTATTTCAATTCGGAAATCCGAATCAATCCGAATCTCCGAATTTACAGAATTCGGCCGAATTTCCGAATCGATCCAAAACTAATCGCACATGTCTAGTCACTATCCTACCAGAGTCTGAACAGCGTCGACTATACTTATAACTACCTATACGGGATATCTTGGCCTACTGGAAACTATATGCATATATCGTACAGTCACCAACCCAGCACTTACTCTACTCTTTAAAATGGAGATCATAACCTTTCTTCTAAAAGAACTTGGCGAGCGTGTAGACCGACATCACATGTTGTGCGTGTCTGCACTGAGGATAGCTGCTTCCTCACCCCGAGATGAGGTACTTGCCGAGGCTGCGTCTGTACCTAGCAATGCTCTGTTTGAGGCTGTGGGGTCAAAGCGTCAACCGCAGATTATGGCAGACACATCCTATGCCCACGATAAGCAGAGAGTAGAATTAGTACATAAAGAAGATCTGAAACAGAAGCAGCAGCTGGTAGGGACATTTGACTGCAGAGTCAAAAGGATGCATATACCTCCCTCTAATGAAAATAGATTATGGCGTGATACGTCCGCAAAGATCCTGCTACATGATCCAAAGTCTGTCATTCGAGGTGACCTATGTGGAGAAGAATGGCAGAAGCACTCTGCTCATAGCATCACGATGCCCTTAGCGCACTGTTTTAGAGGAGTGCTTCAATAGAGCATGCAGTTCCAAGCTGAGCGACATTTACCTTACTGGACTTCTCAGACAATGGCTACAGAGCCACATCATTTGGATAGACACAGGCGGCATTGGATTACGGAGATTGTTGTGGGTCACATTCAGTTACAGCAAACACCTCCACTGTTTAGAGACATGGGTTAAACATGATATTTTTACTCAAGTTGATTGGTAAATGTAGTAACCTGTAATGTTCAATCCCTCTCTGCTTTCTTGTTTATTTCTCTAATTAAGTGGGTTTGTAATGTCTATGTTATAGTTGAACTTGTGGAGGTTAGTATCAGCGTGATGTGTGTGATGTGTGTTTTTTCCAGTTTCCCCCCCTCTGAAAACAGAGACTTATTCTTAATAAGAAACTTTTTAAGGCTTCCTATTTCAGCGTACTCTACTCCCTTGGCTGATCACTTTAATGCATACATCTGTACGGTTTGATGGCCTGGGCTTCTTGTGTTATTTTATATATGGTTAAATGACTGTTATCCTAGAACTTGCAACATTATGTAGTTATGAGGTGTACATTTAAGTAACTAGCTTTAGAATTAGCCATGCTATTTACTCTAAAAATACTAAGCCTATTGACTGGTGAACTTTTAAGTAAGAACTAATCTATTCACACAAATTTTATTACTCTCTTTTCTGGAACTTAGTTATATATGGTGCAACCAAATATGTGTGCTTATGTATGTATGTGTATGTATGTGAATGTGTGTGTATGTATATATTTCTATGTGTATGTGTATGTTTGTGTATGTACATGCGCACACTCACTAATGTCTACACTACGGCTTCAAGAGGATACCTGTGAGCAGCCCTTCCTTCTGGTACTAATATGTGTCATTAGCAGGGTCAATACCCATACTAAGGCAATTAGACACAAGAGATTGGTATAGAACTAAACATTAACTAGTGATATGTATAAAGCTTTGATCCTTTCAGTCTCCATAGGACTAGACAGACGTTTCTTCCATATCTATAAGGATTTAGGCTCTAGGACGCACCTAAAAGAGGTGTAAGCCTCCGTGATAGCAGTATGTAGCACTATGTATACTCAAGACATCATTTAGTTTTGCAGCTAACTTTCTTATATTTAACTTACCTAACTTGTACAGGGATATACTACTGGGTCTGCGGCCGGGACCACAGAGTATTATCGCCTATTATATGTGGCTCAATATTAGATAATATTAACAGTGCAATATTTCAGACACAACGCATCATATAGAGCATTACTCACTATTTTTAACTGATGATAAAACGCCGGTATTTCTAAGGCTCTCTAGGTGTATCATACGTAGTGGATAAGTCCTATTCCGTTAGTTATGATACCTTGAACTAGCTATATCCCTCCCTATTAGTCATCTAAACTGTAAGCCGTTTCTTATCGAGTCCACCTTTATGACTATATTACAAGACCTTTATTCACTCACTCCACATTACTTTTTTGGCATCCTAAATGGCTCAGCTCCTCATCCCCTCCCTTACTTCAAGTAGAGCGGCTCTTGCCCGCTGGACTTCCCTTCCCCCCTCCTCGCTAATTTGGTCCAAGAGAGGCCAAACAATAACTAATCCACACTTGCCCCAATCTCACTAGAATAAATAACTTCTTGAACGTTCTTTATGGCAATGTGGGGACCATATCTCCTATTTATATAATATAAAACTGAGGTTCCATTATCTTTTACTGACACTCTAGTTATGCATCTCTTGCAATATCACTTTCATTTACTTGATACATGTTTGTGAATCTCTTCATCTACAATACTGGCAGAGTGAAACCACTTGATACAGCTGTATATTTATTTATTATTGTTATTGTTTTTATGTTCTTCCAGAGACGCACAGAATTTATGATTAGAACTGTTACCTCTCTACTTCTTGCTAATTTTTGTACTAATAAGTAGAAATGGCTCAGCAATTAAGGGGTTAAGGACCTGAGTACTGTGAATTTTTAATTTCACCAATAAGGCACTGTGTTGAGTTACTGCGTCAATAAATGGTTCAGGGCCTTTGAGGACAGTATACAATAAGGCAGCACAGTTTAACCCTAATACTGCTCATCTCAGCCCACTGCATATAAGCCTACGTTTTAACCATTACACTGCAAAATAGCTTTACCTCTCTCAAAATAAATGTTGTTCTAGATGTTTATTTAAAATAAAACAATCAAACGATCAAACCATTCTTGAAATTCTTTCATTTTACAACCACATTTTTATGGGTATATGTATTTTGTAGAAAACCCTGGACTATTAAACACCAATAAAACAGCACTTAAAAAACTGCTTCTATTTCTGTTCTTTACTATTGTTAAGTGTGAAGGGTATAATGACAGAAATTGCAATATAAAAACTAAATAATAATACTAATAATAATAATAATAATAATAATAATAATAATAATAATAATAAAATGTTATTTCAACATATTGTACATCTAAGAGAATAGAGTACTACTAGTTATCACATATATAAACTTTGAAGTTATTGAAATGACATTATTCTTGGGCAAGTTTGTACAGACAAACATATTTTTTTTTTTACATTTTACATTATAGGTATTTTAGATTACTGGTGACCTTCTCGTCAAGTGCATTTCTACAGCACCTGTTACAAATGCTACAGGCTTCTATGCACATGTGACACCATATTGAGATGATGCACTTCATTTCACATTGCTCAGTAAGGTACATAATGTTTAACATCATAAAAAGTCAATGTACAGTGAAATATCTAGTTTACTTAAAGGTTCATATTTTTGGCAGAAAACAGACACTGTTGATTGGATATTTATTAATGGCTTTAATTAATTAATTATAAACATATTATAATTAATCTCTGGAAACAAAAACTGTATCATTATATTTACGAGCACAATTACAATTAATCCATGTAAATAAAATCTGATATATGTTTTGAACAATGCTGCATAATTGAATTGATAAATATGTTAGAGCATTAAGAAATATTTAATAATGTTACCATTTTAACTGTAAAATGAGATGGTAATGTTTATCAGGCATTCTATAAATAATTTTCATTTATAATTTTAAATATTTTTATCTTTGTGCTTTTTTTAATATTCAAATGTAATAATTTAATTTAATGATTTAATTTAAAATGACATTCTAATAGATAACTATTTACGTTTTTGTTTCTCGTTTGCAAAGAGTGAATGCTAATATATGGACTTATGTTCCAAAGCTTCTATAGATCCTTAATATATTTTACTATTTTGCTTGATACAATATATTGGGGGAAAAGTGGTTCAAATCAAAACTGAATTACATTGATGTCTATTCTAATGTCCACTAGAATGTTCCTTTTATAAAATAAATGTGTTACTTCAAAAAACATTTTGTGCTGTAGGTTTTTTTATATGTATAGGTTGGGTAAGAATTTTCTATCCTGTATTATGAAGGTAAATCACTGCGGGACTTGTCACTAGCTTGTCATACACAGAGCTTTCCTGAAGGCTAAGTTAAGAAGTCAGATTAAGTATATGATGTGGTATCAGCATTCATAAATCAAATGCACTTGCGGATTTTCTTTTCGTTACAGCTCTGTCTTACATATAAGACAAGTCATAATTACACTTCAGTACACACTGTAAGCAGAGAATGAAACAGGATAATACAAAAGAGCCAATATTCCATTTTACATCATGCTGTAGAATTAAACCATGACATAGTGTAATATTCGGATCAATCATTGTCTTAACAAAAACTATGAATGGAAGCAGAAAAAAACAAAACACTATTTTGTATTTTCTAAAATGCAGTAAAAATTCAATTTTTACATTACATTTAACATATTTGAAACATTATGGGCCAGATTACAAATGGCGCTCTATTTAGTGCTTTTGTTCTCTCGCAAACACCGTGTCAGGGTGCCAGGAATCAGACTAAGATGAGAACTGCAAAAATAATCACACCTTTATTAATAGCAAAACATAATAAAAAGTCCACAAGTCAAATAACAAGCCAGGAGTCAAAACCAGAGCTGGTAGTTAGACGAGCCGAGTCAGGAGCCAAAGCGAATAGTCAGATGAGCCGGAATCAGGAACAAGGAAACAGCAGAGTCAGGAACAAGCCAGGGATCAGGAACCAGGAAGGATGTCAGGCAGCCAGGTAATACACAGGAATTCTCACAAACAGGTCTGAGACAACACAAAGGCAAAGCATACTGAACAGAGGCCCTTTAAATAATAAGTGATGACATCACAATTCTGAGACTGCATCCTGTCTCAGATGGATGATGCACACCAGTCTGGCCATAAAAGGAAGTGCAGGAAATGAGCAGCATCCCTCACAATGCACTATAGTCAGGAAGAGAGGTGAGTAAAATGGCTGCCAGCAGCACATGGCAAACACAACAGGGAGAAAACCCTGACACACCGCCAGAAGTATACTTTTAACGCATATGGGTTAGCATGTATATTACAAGCTGAAAGTATAAAAATATAATTTTTTATATATATATATATATATATATATATATATATATAAATTTAAAGTTTGGTTATGGGCGCAAGAACAGGGCTTAAAACTGAAAGTTATTCAGTTTGTATAAACAATGCAATACAATAAAAATGATAAAATGCAATAAAATATTATATAATAAACCATTAAAATATGTGTATATGCATAAAAGTTAATACAACTACAAGTCCAGTGATAATAGTCACAGAAAAAATCTAGAAAAGTTCCCATGTGAAAGAAATTCTTCTAAAAAACAAGCTCCAGGTAAGTTGGTGTGCCCAAAATGACCAATAGGGATAGATGAACTTCCTACTTACAAAAAACTACCTCAATCAAAATGAGGTAAGTGCCGCACAGAGTGTCAAGTAATTGGCTCTCTAGTCATTGGCTCCTCCCCACAGGTAGATCTGCTTTCTTCGATGCCCCTTGTAGAAAGATTTCCTCTTTGTTTATTCTCTCATAGTAGTCGCAATCCCGTTCAGAATTGATATGGAGGGAGAAATAAATACAAAGATTGTGCAATATTGTTTTTATAAAGCACACTCAGTATTTTATTAGATTAAAAAACAAAGGTAAAACTTGCTTACACTATTTGACCTCAATATACATATGAGGTATCAATATCATTTGTTATGACTGCTATTACAAGTAAAAACAAGTACGGAAATCCTTTCTTGCTTAAACAACGGTTCACATATAAAATCAGCTGTTTAGCCAGGGCAACATAGATCTCATCAAGATAAATTGTCCTTATGTGTTTCAAAGGTGACTTATGGATGATACCTGCCTTCTTCGTCAGAGGATAAAGTTAAAGTGTGAAAGCTGATCGTTTAGCATTAGAGGCGGTGCGGCCCGCCCCTTCGTTAGCTATTGTCCTATTGGATAAATTACATGATGCACAGAGGGTATGTGTACTAAAACCACCCTCTTATTACGTATAGTGTTAGTTTCTTGAGGGTGTGCATGTCACATGTTTTAAATGTATATTCTCATTGGTCTATTATTGATCTATCGTTTGTACTGTTTTAACATTTATTCATAGACATACTCAGTAATGCGATGATCATAATTATATTACATTACCAGGGGAGATGGATTTTTACCATTGTTACTTTATATACAAAGCCAAGAAATAGACCAGATTAAAAATAATAACTGGCCCTTTCGTTTATCTGTGCATATGGATACCGGTATTTCAATATTTACCAATTTCACATTATACAGCTCAATCATATATGCAAAGAGAAAACTGTATTCTATAAGTTAAAAGCAAACATTAAATTCATTTTTGAGTTAAACAAAAACTTATGGCTAGATTACGAGTTTTGTCGGTAAAGCTGTGCATGGCTAACGAGCAGTTTGAGCTCACCGCTTACTTGCAGACAGCACTGATATTACGTTTTTTTTTAAACCCGGCGTTAGCTGCAGAAAAGTGAGCGGAGAGCAAACTTTTGCTCCACATCTCACCTCAGTACCAGCGCTGCTTATGGTAGCGGTGAGCTGGCAAAACGTGCTCGTGCACGATTTCCCCATAGGAATCAATGGGGCAGAGCTGGCTGAAAAAAAGTCTAACACCAGCAAAAAAGCAGTGTTCAGCTCCTAACGCAGCTCCATTGATTTCTATAGGGAAACACATTTTATGTCTACACATAACACCCTAACATGAACACCGAGTCTAAACACCCCTAATCTTACACTTATTAACCCCTAATCTGCTGCCCCACATCGCTGACACCTGCATTATACTTATTAACCCCTAATCTGCCGCTCCTGGCACCGCCGCCA
Source organism: Bombina bombina (assembly GCF_027579735.1). Lineage (NCBI taxonomy): Eukaryota > Metazoa > Chordata > Amphibia > Anura > Bombinatoridae > Bombina > Bombina bombina. The sequence continues at coordinate 385,361,625 of NC_069499.1, forward strand.
CCTACATTATAGTTATGAACCCCTAATCTGCTGCCCCCAACATCGCCAACACCTACATTATATTTATTAACCCCTAATCTGCCGCCCCAAATGTCGCCGCAACCTAACTACAATTATTAACCCCTAATCTGTCGCCCCTAACGTCGCCGCCACTATATTAAAGTTATTAACCCCTAAAAATAAGTCTTACCCTAACCCCCCTAACTTAAATATCATTTAAATAAATCTAAATACAATAACTACAATTAACTAAATTATTTCTATTTAAAACTAAATACTTACCCATAAAATAAACCCTAAGATAGCTACAATATAACTAATAGTTACATTGTAGCTAGCTTAGGGTTTATTTTTATTTTACAGGCAAGTTTGTATTTATTTTAACTAGGTAGAATAGTTATTAAATAGTTATTAACTATTTAATAGCTACCTAGTTAAAATAAAGACAAATTTACCTGTAAAATAAAACCTAAACTAAGTTACAATTACACCTAACACTACACTATAATTATATTAATTCCCTAAATTAACTACAATTAAATACAATTATCTAGTACGAAAAAAACCCACTAAATTACAGAAAATAATAAAATAATTACAAGATTTTTAAACTAATTACACCTAATCTAATCCCCCTAATAAAATAAAAAAGCCCCTGAAAGAAATTACCAAAGCGTTAAGATCTTAAAGGTATGATGAATTATCTTGGATGGGGAGAATTGCTGCCCTGAAAATGATGCTGTTACCAAAATTAACATACATCATGAGATGTATCCCTCTTCCGGTCCCGGAAAAACTCTTAAAAAACTTCCAGACTCTCTTCAACACGTATGTTTGGAATAGCAAACGACCCAGAGTTGCTGCGGCAAACTTGCACTCCCCGCTTGACAGGGGAGGACTGGGTTTGCCCAGCGTTAGACACTATTATGAAGCAGCAATGACTTTGCATGCTATGGCGTGGGGGAGAGATCTTCCGCCCACAAGATGGAAAGAACTTGAGCAGGCTTCCCTCCCGGCATATCTAGACTTATCCGATTTGATATGGCTCCCTCCCCATCTTTCCTCCATATATACCATCTCTAACCACATAGTTAGAGGATGCCAACTGCTTTGGTATAGGCTTCAACATAGTACCCAAATTGCCCCTCATCCTTCTCCCATCCAGCCAATAATTCCTCTGCTTCAGGCTTTCTAACTTTAGACTGAGTCTATGGAAACAGATAGACATAAAGACCGTTGGAGACTTCTATGCTGGTGGGCGCCTCCTAACACAGGATGAGATGGTAGCTAGATATGAGATCCCGCGACATCTAGGATTTGAATTCATGAGATTACATTCCTTACTGAAGGCGTGGGGGTTTCTTGGAGACTCACCCCGAGCTCCCACGCCCTGGGAGTCGAGATGGAAAATGGGACTCCAAATCTATAAGCCCCTTACAGCACATTATAGGTGCCTAATAGTACCTCCTATGCTAGTCAGAACGAGACACTTGCTCTCCTGGGAGACAGACTTAAAAATGCCGTTCACCCCCCAGAAATGGACAGTGGCTATTGATAATACTAAAACGGCTTTGCACTGCACTACGATGTATGAGCTCTACTTTAAAATGCTTACTAGGTGGCATCTGGTCCCAACCAAGCTTCAAACTCTTTATCCTTCCCACTCTCCCTCCTGTTGGATGGACTGTGGTGACCTGGGCACCCCACTACACATATGGTGGTCCTGCCCCAGACTTAAGCCACTCTGGAGCAAGCTCCGCGAGGTGTGTAAAGCAATGGCTCACCCTTAGAGACCCTGCACTGGCTCATCTACACCTAAATTTAGAGAAAATACCTTCACACCAGAGATCTCTTTTAATATACATGCTCACCTCAGTCAAAATGACAATTGCCAGGAACTGGAAGAAAGTACACCCCCCCAGGTGGCAAAGTGTGGTTGAATATCTCAACTATGTGAAGTCTATGGAGGACTTTGTGTACCGAGTAAGACACCAACCAGATACCTTTAGCCTCATTTGGGAACCCTGGGAGACCTACCTACAACGAAACAACTCTCAATCTGTGAATCCCTTGGGATGAATACTACAGTTAGGAACCTGTAGCCCAAAGATGCAGATACTGTATTCCCCTCTTCTCCCTCCCCCCCCTCTTTTTTGTCCAATGATGAGCCCCCTCCCCCTCTCCCCCCCTGATTTTTAGGTTAGCTTTAATACAGGAACCCCTTCCCTTCCCCTTTGGGAGCACTTCGGCTTGATAGTGAAAATTAGAATGTGCAGAAAGAGCAGTGGACCTCACTACATACTTATGGTGAGCTCTGCTAGATTACCCATAGTTTCTTTCCTTTGTCACTAAGTAACATTCAAGCCATTTAGGCACTACTAGCGTTATTACCACATATTAGGTTAGGCGGACTTCGCCATACCTATCAGACTATATATAGATTACGACTTTAATTAACCCTTGACGCAACCATATACCCCGCTGGTAAAAGATTTGACCAAGTTAATTTGTATTATTGTTTCTTTGTACCGGTGTGGTTTGTGATCTCAGTGTTAACTCAACTCTTGCAATGTTTCAAATAATAGTTGTAATGTCTTTTGCATTTCATTTAAATAAAAACTATTTTAAAAAATAAATAAATAAAAAAGCCCCCCAAAATAATAAAAATCCCTACCCTATAGTAAATAACAAATAGCCCTTAAAAGGGCCTTTTGCGGGGCATTGCCCCAAAGTAATCAGCTCTTTTACCTGTAAAAAAAGTACAATACCCCCCCAACATTAAAACCCACCACCCACACACCCAACCCTACTCTAAAACCCACCCAATCCCCCCTTAATAAAACCTAACACTAACCCCTTGAAGATCACCCTTCCTTGAGAAGTCTTCACCCAACTGGGCCGAAGTCCTCAACAAAGCCGGGCGAAGTGGTACTCCAGACGGGCAGAAGTCTTCATCCAAGCCAGGCAGAAGAAGTCCTCCAGATGGGCAGAAGTCTTCATCCAGACGGCATCTTCTATCTTCGTCCATCCGGCGCAGAGCGGCTCCATCTTCAAGACATCCAACGTGGAGCATCCTCTTCAAATGGCGTCCAACTGAAGAATGAAGATTCCTTTAAATGACATCATCTAAGATGGCATCCCTTCAATTCCGATTGGCTGATAGAATTTTATCAGCCAATCGGAATTAAGGTAGAAAATATCCTATTCGCTGATGCAATCAGCCAATAGGATTGAGCTGGCATTCTGTTGGCTGATCCAATCAGCCAATAGGATTGAGCTGGCATTCTATTGGCTGATTGGATCACCCAATAGAATGCAAGCTCAATCATATTGGCTGATTGCATCAGCCAATAGGATTTTTTCTACCTTAATTCCGATTGGCTGATAGAATTCTATCAGCCAATCAGAATTGAAGGGATGCCATCTTGGATGACGTCATTTGAAGGAACCTTCATTCTTCAGTTGGACGTTGTTTGAAGATGATGCTCTGCGTCGGATGTCTTGAAGATGGACCCGCTCCGCTCCGGATGGATGAAGATAGAACATGCCGCCTGGATGAAGTCTTCATCAAGACGGCATCTTCTATCTTCGTCCATCCGGCGCAGAGCGGCTCCATCTTCAAGACATCCAACGTGGAGCATCCTCTTCAAATGGCGTCCAACTGAAGAATGAAGATTCCTTTAAATGACATCATCTAAGATGGCATCCCTTCAATTCCGATTGGCTGATAGAATTTTATCAGCCAATCGGAATTAAGGTAGAAAATATCCTATTCACTGATGCAATCAGCCAATAGGATTGAGCTGGCATTCTGTTGGCTGATCCAATCAGCCAATAGGATTGAGCTGGCATTCTATTGGCTGATTGGATCACCCAATAGAATGCAAGCTCAATCATATTGGCTGATTGCATCAGCCAATAGGATTTTTTCTACCTTAATTCCGATTGGCTGATAGAATTCTATCAGCCAATCAGAATTGAAGGGATGCCATCTTGGATGACGTCATTTGAAGGAACCTTCATTCTTCAGTTGGACGTTGTTTGAAGATGATGCTCTGCGTCGGATGTCTTGAAGATGGACCCGCTCCGCTCCGGATGGATGAAGATAGAACATGCCGCCTGGATGAAGACTTCTGCCCATCTGGAGGACCTCTTCTTCCCGGCTTGGATGAAGACTTCTGCACGTCCGGAGGACCACTTCGCCCGGCTTCGTTGAGGACTTCGGAAAGGTAGGGCTTCGGTGAAGACTGGGTGGGTTTTAGAATAGGGTTGGTTGTTTGGGTGGTGGGTTTTAATGTTGGGGGGTATTTGTACTTTTTTTAACAGGTAAAAGAGCTGATTACTTTGGGTGGGTTTTAGAGTAGGGTTGGTTGTGTGGGTGGTGGGTTTTAATGTTGGGGGGCTATTTGTACTTTTTTTAACAGTTAAAAGAGCTGTTTACTTTGGGGAAATGCCCCGCAAAAGGCCCTTTTAAGGGCTAGTATAGGGTAGGGCTTTATATTATTTTGGGGGGCTTTATTGTTTTATTAGGGGGGATTAGATTAGGTGTAATTAGTTTAAAAAATTTGTAATTATTTTATTATTTTCTGTAATTTAGTGGGGTTTTTTTTTCGTACTTTAGATAATTTTATTTAATTGTATTAAATTGTAGTTAATTTAGGGAATTAATTTAATTATAGTGTAGTGTTAGGTGTAATTGTAGCTTAGGTTAGGTTTTATTTTACAGGTACTTTTGTATTTATTTTAGCTAGGTAGTTATTAAATAGTTAATAACTATTTAATTACTATTGTACCTAGTTAAAATAAATACTAAGTTGCCTGTAAAATAAAAATATACCCTATCGCCTAGATTTAGAGTTTGGCGGTAGCCGTCAAAACCAGCGTTAGAGGCTCCTAACGCTGGTTTTTACCGCCCGCTGGTATTTGGAGTCAGTCAGGAAAGGGTCTAACGCTCACTTTCAAGCCGCGACTTTTCCATACCGCAGATCCCCTTACGTCAATTGCGTATCCTATCTTTTCAATGGGATCTTTCTAACGCCGGTATTTAGAGTTGTGGCTGAAGTGAGCGTTAGAAATCTAACGACAAAACTCCAGCCACAGCAAAAAGTCAGGAGTTAAGAGCTTTCTGGGCTAACGCCGGTTCATAAAGCTCTTAACTACTGTGCTCTAAAGTACACTAACACCGATAAACTATCTATGTACCCCTAAACCGAGGTCCCCCCACATCGCCGCCACTCTATTAAAATTTTTTAACCCCTAATCTGCCGACCGCACACCGCCGCCACCTACGTTATCCCTATGTACCCTTAATCTGCTGCCCCTAACACCGCCAACCCCTATATTATATTTATTAACCCCTAATCTGCCGCCCCCAACGTTGCCTCCACCTGCCTACACTTATTAACCCCTAATCTGCCGACCGGACCTCACCGCTACTATAATAAATGTATTAACCCCTAATCCGCCTCACTCCCGCCTCAATAACCCTATAATAAATAGTATTAACCCCTAATCTTCCCTCCCTAACATCGCAGACACCTAACTTCAAACATTAACCCCTAATCTGCCGACTGGACCTCACCGCTACTCTAATAAATTTTTTAACCCCTAAAGCTAATTCTAACCCTAACACCGCCCTAAATTAAATATAATTTAAATCTAATGAAATAAATGAACTCTTATTAAATAAATTATTCCTATTTAAAGCTAAATACTTACCTGTAAAATAAACCCTAATATAGCTACAATATAAATTTAGAATTAATATTTATTTTACAGGCAACTTTGTAATTATTTTAACCAGGTACAATAGCTATTAAATAGTTAATAACTATTTAATAGCTACCTAGTTAAAATAATTACAAAATTACCTGTAAAATAAATCCTAACCTAAGTTACAATTAAACCTAACACTACACTATCAATAAATTAAATAAAATACCTACAATTAGGGGGGTGTTAGGGTTCGGGTTAGAGTTAGCTTTAGGGGTTAATACAATTATTATAGTAGCGGTGAGGTCCGGTCGGCAGATTAGGGGTTAATTATTGTAGGTAGGTGGAGGCAACATTGTGGGGGGCAGATTAGGGGGTAATATATATAATATAGGGGTCGGCGGTGTTAGGGGCAGCAGATTAGGGGTACATAGGTATAATGCAGGTTGCGGCGGTGTACGGAGCGGCAGATTAGGGGTTAAAAAAAATATGCAGGTGTCAGCGGGAGCGGCAGATTAGGGGTTAATAAGTGTAAGGTTAGGGGTGTTTAGACTCGGGGTACATGTTAGGGTGTTAGGTGCAGACTTAGAAAGTGTTTCCCCATAGGAAACAATGGGGCTGCGTTAGGAGCTTAACGCTGCTTCTTTGCAGGTGTTTGTTTTTTTTTCAGCTCAAACTGCCCTATTGTTTCCTATGGGGGAATCGTGCACGAGCACGTATTTGAAGCTGGCCGTGTCCGTAAGCAACGCTGGTATTGAGAGTTGCAGTGGCGGTAAATTATGCTCTACGCTCCCTTTTTGGAGCCTAACGCACTGAAAACCCAGCCATTCTGTGAACTCTAAATACCAGCGGTATTTAAATGGTGCGGGGAAAAAATGCATGCGTTAGCTACGCGGGTCGTTACCGACAAAACTCTAAATCTAGCCGTAAATTAGTTACAATATAATGTTTATTTTAAAGGTAAGTATTTAGTTTTAAATATGAATAATTTAGTTAATGATAGTAATTCTATTTAGATTTATTTAAATTATATTTAAATTAGGGGGGTGTTAGGGTTAGGGTTAGACTTAGGTTTAGGGGTTAATACATTTAATATAGTGGCGGCGACGTTGGGGGCGGCAGATTAGGGGTTAATAAATGTAGGTATTTGGCGGTGATGTTAGGGCCGGCAGATTAGGGGTTAATATTATTTAACTAATGTTTGCGAGGCTGGAGTGCGGTGGTTTAGGGGTTAATATATTTATTAAAGTGGCGGCGATGTCCGGTTCAGCAGATTAGGGGTTAAAAATTTTATTTAACAGTTTGCGATGTGGGGGACCTCGGTTTAGGGGTGATTAGGTAGTTTATGGGTGTTAGTGTACTTTTTAGCACTTAAGTTAAGAGTTCTATAATACGGCGCTAGCCCATAAAACTCTTAACTACTGACTTTCAAATGCATTAGGGATCTTGGAGGTAGAGGGTGTACCGCTCACTTTTATGAAGACTCGTAATACCGGCATTAGGAAAATCCCATTGAAAATATAGGATACGCAATTGACGTAAGTGGATTTGCGGTATTTTAGAGACAAGCAAAAAAGTGAGCGGTACACCTGTACCTGCAAGACTCATAATACCAGCGGGCGTTAAAAAGCAGTGTTGGGGCCTCTCAACGCTGCTTTTTAACCCAAACGCAAGACTCGTAATCTAGCCGAAAGTTTCTCTAAAAATATGTATATATGGAAAATTGACATTACTTATCAAAGGAGCGTTGTATATCGTTGATATCGACATTTTATATTTGAACTCCATATTGTGGGAACTATTTTTTGGTTATACAGTTATGAATTGATATTGCTAGTTTCAATTCATAAATAAATAAATAAATATTTTTTAAAAAACTAAAATAAAAATAAATATAAAAATGCAAATATAAATAGCGCAAATTATTTAAAATTGATACTTTCATCTGTCATCTGTACTTGTAGACATTTTATCTACATTTGTGGATATACTTCTATTTACATGTTAATATATGAATCTATGTCCCTAACAAGCACGATATGTTTAAAAACACACAAACTAAAACATTTTAAAGATTATTCTAGATGTCTTTCTAAAAATTCCACAGCCTTTAATTTTTTTAGGTTTAAAGGTGGAAGCTAGAGAATCAAATTATGGTAGAGGTAGGAGGCAAGTAAAGTATTCCCCAGATAATAACATTTGTATTTAAACTTCAAATTATAGATATAGGGAACCCAATTGTTATTGAATTGTAGTTGCATCATTCTGTTAGGAAGGCTGCTAGGTCTATATCCTTATTAAGACCATGAGGAACCTGAGCATGAAGGGTGTGGATCCAATATGTTTCTCTCCTTCTCAGGAATAATTCCCTATTTCCTCTTCGTTCTTTCATTGGGATATACTCTAGGATAGAAGCTTTTAAGCCTGAAGGATCCATATTATGAGCAACTCTAAAGTGTTCCGATACACTATGGCCTAGATTTAGAGTTCGGCGGTAGCCGTCAAAACCAGCGTTAGAGGCTCCTAACGCTGGTTTTGGGCGCCCGCTGGTATTTGGAGTCAGTGATTAAAGGGTCTAACGCTCACTTTTCAGCCGCGACTTTTCCATACCGCAGATCCCCCTACGCCATTTGCGTAGCCTATCTTTTCAATGGGATCTTTCTAACGCTGGTATTTAGAGTCGTTTCTGCAGTGAGCGTTAGAGCTCTAACGACAAGATTCCAGCCGCCTGAAAATAGCAGGAGTTAAGAGCTTTCTGGCTAACGCCGGTTTATAAAGCTCTTAACTACTGTACCCTAAAGTACACTAACACCCATAAACTACCTATGTACCCCTAAACCGAGGTCCCCCCACATCGCCGCCACTCGATTAAAATTTTTAACCCCTAATCTGCCGACCGCCACCTACGTTATACTTATGTACCCCTAATCTGCTGCCCCTAACACCGCCGACCCCTGTATTATATCTATTAACCCCTAACTTGCCCCCCACAACGTCGCCGCAAGCTACTTAAAATAATTAACCCCTAATCTTCCGACCGCAAATCGCCGCCACCTACGTTATCCCTATGTACCCCTAATCTGCTACCCCTAACATCGCCGACCCCTATGTTATATTTATTAACCCCTAATCTGCCCCCCACAACGTCGCCGACACCTACCTACACTTATTAACCCCTAATCTGCCGAGCGGACCTGAGCGCTACTATAATAAAGTTATTAACCCCTAATCCGCCTCACTAACCCTATCATAAATAGTATTAACCCCTAATCTGCCCTCCCTAACATCGCCGACACCTACCTTCAATTATTAACCCCTAATCTGCCGACCGGAGCTCACCGCTATTCTAATAAATGTATTAACCCCTAAAGCTAAGTCTAACCCTAACACTAACACCCCCCTAAGTTAAATATAATTTTTATCTAACGAAATAAATTAACTCTTATTAAATAAATTATTCCTATTTAAAGCTAAATACTTACCTGTAAAATACATCCTAATATAGCTACAATATAAATTATAATTATATTATAGCTATTTTAGGATTAATATTTATTTTACAGGCAACTTTGTAATTATTTTAACCAGGTACAATAGCTATTAAATAGTTAAGAACTATTTAATAGTTACCTAGTTAAAATAATTACAAATTTACCTGTAAAATAAATCCTAACCTAAGATATAATTAAACCTAACACTACCCTATCAATAAAATAATTAAATAAACTACCTACAATTACCTACAATTAACCTAACACTACACTATCAATACATTAATTAAACACAATTGCTACAAATAAATAAAATTAAATAAACTATCTAAAGTACAAAAAATAAAAAAGAACTAAGTTACAGAAAATAATAAAATATTTACAAACATAAGAAAAATATTACAACAATTTTAAACTAATTACACCTACTCTAAGCCCCCTAATAAAATAACAAAGCCCCCCAAAATAAAAAATTCCCTACCCTATTCTAAAATACAAATATTACAAGCTCTTTTACCTTACCAGCCCTGAACAGGGCCCTTTGCGGGGCATGCCCCAAGAATTTCAGCTCTTTTGCCTGTAAAAAAAAACATACTATACCCCCCCCCCCAACATTACAACCCACCACCCACATACCCCTAATCTAACCCAAACCCCCCTTAAATAAACCTAACACTACCCCCCTGATGATCTTCCTACCTTGTCTTCACCATGCCAGGTTCACCGATCCGTCCTGGCTCCAAGATCTTCATCCAAGCCAAGCGGGGGCTAGACATCCACTGAAGAAGTCCAGAAGAGGGTCCAAAGTCTTCCTCCTATCCGGCAAGAAGAGGACATCCGGACCGGCAAACATCTTCTCCAAGCGGCATCTTCTATCTTCTTCCATCCGATGACGACCGGCTCCATCTTGAAGACCTCCAGCGCGGATCCATCCTCTTCTTCCGACGACTAGACGACGAATGACGGTTCCTTTAAGGGACGTCATCCAAGATGGCGTCCCTCGAATTCCGATTGGCTGATAGGATTCTATCAGCCAATCGGAATTAAGGTAGGAATTTTCTGATTGGCTGATGGAATCAGCCAATCAGAATCAAGTTCAATCCGATTGGCTGATCCAATCAGCCAATCAGATTGAGCTCGCATTCTATTGGCTGATCGGAACAGCCAATAGAATGCGAGCTCAATCTGATTGGCTGATTGGATCAGCCAATCGGATTGAACTATATTCTGATTGGCTGATTCCATCAGCCAATCAGAAAATTCCTACCTTAATTCCGATTGGCTGATAGAATCCTATCAGCCAATCGGAATTCGAGGGACGCCATCTTGGATGACGTCCCTTAAAGGAACCGTCATTCGTCGTCTAGTCGTCGGAAGAAGAGGATGGATCCGCGCTGGAGGTCTTCAAGATGGAGCCGGTCGTCATCGGATGGAAGAAGATAGAAGATGCCGCTTGGAGAAGATGTTTGCCGGTCCGGATGTCCTCTTCTTGCCGGATAGGAGGAAGACTTTGGACCCTCTTCTGGACTTCTTCAGTGGATGTCTAGCCCCCGCTTGGCTTGGATGAAGATCTTGGAGCCAGGACGGATCGGTGAACCTGGCATGGTGAAGACAAGGTAGGAAGATCATCAGGGGGGTAGTGTTAGGTTTATTTAAGGGGGGTTTGGGTTAGATTAGGGGTATGTGGGTGGTGGGTTGTAATGTTGGGGGGGGGGGTATAGTATGTTTTTTTTTACAGGCAAAAGAGCTGAAATTCTTGGGGCATGCCCCGCAAAGGGCCCTGTTCAGGGCTGGTAAGGTAAAAGAGCTTGTAATAATTGTATTTTAGAATAGGGTAGGGAATTTTTTATTTTGGGGGGCTTTGTTATTTTATTAGGGGGCTTAGAGTAGGTGTAATTAGTTTAAAATTGTTGTAATATTTTTCTTATGTTTGTAAATATTTTATTATTTTCTGTAACTTAGTTCTTTTTTATTTTTTGTACTTTAGATAGTTTATTTAATTTTATTTATTTGTAGCAATTGTGTTTAATTAATTTATTGATAGTGTATTGTTAGGTTAATTGTAGGTAATTGTAGGTAGTTTATTTAATTATTTTATTGATAGGGTAGTGTTAGGTTTAATTATATCTTAGGTTAGGATTTATTTTACAGGTAAATTTGTAATTATTTTAACTAGGTAACTATTAAATAGTTCTTAACTATTTAATAGCTATTGTACCTGGTTAAAATAATTACAAAGTTGCCTGTAAAATAAATATTAATCCTAAAATAGCTATAATATAATTATAATTTATATTGTAGCTATATTAGGATGTATTTTACAGGTAAGTATTTAGCTTTAAATAGGAATTATTTATTTAATAAGAGTTAATTTATTTCGTTAGATAAAAATTATATTTAACTTAGGGGGGTGTTAGTGTTAGGGTTAGACTTAGCTTTAAGGGTTAATACATTTATTAGAATAGCGGTGAGCTCCGGTCGGAAGATTAGGGGTTAATAATTGAAGGTAGGTGTCGGCGATGTTAGGGAGGGCAGATTAGGGGTTAATACTATTTATGATAGGGTTAGTGAGGCGGATTAGGGGTTAATAACTTTATTATAGTAGCGCTCAGGTCCGCTCGGCAGATTAGGGGTTAATAAGTGTAGGTAGGTGTCGGCGACGTTGTGGGGGGCAGATTAGGGGTTAATAAATATAACATAGGGGTCGGCGATGTTAGGGCAGCAGATTAGGGGTACATAGGGATAACGTAGGTGGCGGCGGTTTACGGAGCGGCAGATTAGGGGTTAAAAGTGTAATGCAGGGGTCAGCGATAGCGGGGGCGGCAGATTAGGGGTTAATAAGTGTAAGGTTAGGGGTGTTTAGACTCGGGGTACATGTTAGGGTGTTAGGTGCAGACTTAGGAGGTGTTTCCCCATAGGAAACAATGGGGCTGCGTTAGGAGCTGAACGCTGCTTTTTTGCAGGTGTTAGGTTTTTTTTCAGCTCAAACAGCCCCATTGTTTCCTATGGGAGAATCGTGCACGAGCACGTTTTTGATGCCGGCCGCGTCCGTAAGCAACTCTGGTATCGAGAGTTGCATTTGCGGTGGTAAAAATGCTCTACGCTCCTTTTTTGGAGCCTAAACGCAGCATTTGTTTGAACTCTCGATACCAGAGTTAAATTTATGGTGCGGCCAGAAAAAAACCCGCGGAGCGTTAACAGCCCTTTTACCGCCGAACCTCTAAATCTAGCCGTATGTTTTTTAAAACCTGTTCTATGTTAGTAAGATGCTCAGCAGGCATTTCTTAAAGGTTCATATAGTACGTCCTATATATTGAAGTTCAATATAAATACTCTAATAAATAAACCACATGGTTAGTTTTGTAATTACAGGCTGAATTTACCATGCAGCTCTTCGAATTGGTATTTGATTTTATTTCCTTAGTAGATTTGGACCCATTTGTAGTGGTGGACACAAGCAACACAATTGAGGCGGTTACACTTAATAAAACCTATTGAGAGTTTTCCAAGCCCAATTTTGTCCTTTCGTTGCTCTCAATTGGCTTGGTGCCAAAGTGTTCTTTAGACTTTTTTTATTTTTCTAAATATAATTTTAGGTTACTGTTGGGTCCTGAATTTCTTTAGTAATTCATCCTTCAGTAACATATTAACATAGTAACATAGTAGATAAGGTTGAAAGAAGACGAAGAGTCCATCGAGTTCAACCTATACAAATCTAAAATACTTACAAAAATCCAGTTAGCTTAAACTAACCCCACTCCTAAAGGTGACCCATTTAATACTAGCAATATAATCTATGAATTTTGTTTATATCCAGGCTATTTTTAAATGTATCTAGGGTATTGGCATTCACTACCTCCTTTGGTAATTATTATTTTACAATTGTATTGCTCTTACAGTGAAAAAAAAATTCCGTTACAGAAGATTAAATCTCCTTTCCTCCAACCTTAAATTGTGACCTCTTGTCACAAACAATTTTCTTGGAATAAAATCTCCTTTCCTCCAACCTTAAATTGTGGACCTCCTTGTCACAAACAATTTTCTTGGAATAAAACAGAGCTTCTGCCATCTCTGTATATGGGCTTTGAATATATTTATATAAAGTTTGGCTAGCCTCTCCTCATAGTTTAAATTTCCAATCCCCTTATCAGCTTTGTGGCCCTTCTCTGAACTTTTTCTAGTTCTTCTTTTGCGATCGGTCCCTAAAATTGCACTCCATACTCAAGGTGAGGTCTTACCAGGGCTTTATATAGTGACAGAATTATGCTTTCCTCCCTTGAATCAATGCCTCTTTTTATACATGCTAGTATCTTATTAGCCTTTGAAGCCACTGCCCTGCATTGTGCACCCATCTTTAGCTTGTTATCTATTATACTCCCAAATCCCTTTCCTCCTCCTCTTTGGCTAAGTCTTTGTCCCATTTAAAATATAAGTTGCATATTTTTACTTCCAAAATGTAGAACCTTGCATTTTCCCGTATTAAATCTAATTTTCCATTTACTTGCCCATACTTCTAATTTTTGCAGATCCTTTGTAACGAAAGTTCATCCTGCTCTGACCTAATGACTTACTTAAGTAGAGATGTCACTATTTAAATCCTGTTGCTCCAAGTCATTATAAAAATATTAAAAGAACAGGGTCCCAGTACTGATCACTGGGGGACTCCACTGATTACCTTTGTCCAATCTGAGTATGATCCATTTACTACTACTCATGGCTCCTTATCTTTTATCCAGTTATTTATCGATGAGCTAACATTTTCAGCTATTCCCAGTCCCTTAATTTTGTGCATTAATCTCTCATGTGGCATCTGTATCAAATGCCTTTACAAAATTTTAGGTATATCATACTCATATCATCAACTGATTCCCCTTTATCTATATTTTTACTTACTTCTCATAGAATCTAATTACATTAGTTTGACATGATCTATTTCTCCTAAAACCATGCTGATTAGAACTCATAATCTTGTTTACACGAATATGCTCGTCAATATAATCCTTTATAATCCCTTCAAATATCTTCCCCCACAACTTGATGTCAGACTAACTGGTCTATAGCTTCCTGGATCATCCCTGCTTCCCTTTTTGAAGAAAGGCACCGTATCAGCTTTGCACCAATCCTGGGGTACCATGCCTGAGGATAATGAGTCTTGAAAAATTAAAAGTAGTGGTTTGTCTATAACAGTGCTAGTTCCCTTAACACCACTGGGTGTATTCCATCTGGGCCTGGAGTTTTATCTACTTAATACAGGGAGTGCAGAATTATTAGGCAAATGAGTATTTTGACCACATCATCCTCTTTATGCATGTTGTCTTACTCAAGCTGTATAGGCTCGAAAGCCTACTACCAATTAAGCATATTAGGTGATGTGCATCTCTGTAATAAGAAGGGGTGTGGTCTAATGACATCAACACCCTATATCAGGTGTGCATAATTATTAGGCAACTTCCTTTCCTTTGGCAAAATGGGTCAAAAGAAGGACTTGACAGCTCAGAAAAGTAAAAAATAGTGAGATATCTTGCAGAGGGATGCAGCACTCTTAAAATTGCAAAGCTTCTGAAGCGTGATCATCGAACAATCAAGCGTTTCATTCAAAATAGTCAACAGGGTCGCAAGAGGCATGTGGAAAAACCAAGGCGCAAAATAACTGCCCATGAACTGAGAAAAGTCAAGCGGTGCAGGCTGCCAAGATGCCACTTGCCACCAGTTTTGGCCATATTTCAGAGCTGCAACATCACTAGAGTGCCCAAAAGCACAAGGTGTGCAATACTCAGAGACATGGCCAAGGTAAGAAAGGCTGAAAGACGACCACCACTGAACAAGACACACAAGCTGAAACGTCAAGACTGGCCAAGAAATATCTCAAGACTGATTTTTCTAAGGTTTTATGGACTGATGAAATGAGAGTCTTGATGGGCCAGATGGATGGGCCCGTGGCTGGATTGGTAAAGGGCAGAGAGCTCCAGTCCGACTCAGACGCCAGCAAGGTGGAGGTGGAGTACTGGTTTGGGCTGGTATCATCAAAGATGAGCTTGTGGGGCCTTTTCGGGTTGAGGATGGAGTCAAGATCAACTCCCAGTCTACTGCCAGTTTCTGGAAGACACCTTCTTCAAGCAGTGGTACAGGAAGAAGTCTGCATCCTTCAAGAAAAACATGATTTTCATGCAGGGACAATGCTCCATCACACGCGTCCAAGTACTCCACAGCGTGGCTGGCAAGGAAAGGGTATAAAAGAAGAAAATCTAATGACATGGCCTCCTTGTTCACCTGATCTGAACCCCATTGAGAACCTGTGGTCCATCATCAAATGTGAGATTTACAAGGAGGGAAAACAGTACACCTCTCTGAACAGTGTCTGGAGGCTGTGGTTGCTGCTGCACGCAATGTTGATGGTGAACAGATCAAAACACTAACAGGAATCCATGGATGGCAGGCTTTTGAGTGTCCTTGCAAAGAAAGGTGGCTATATTGGTCACTGATTTGTTTTTGTTTTTGTTTTTGAATGTCAGAAATGTATATTTGTGATGTTGAGATGTTATATTGGTTTTCACTGGTAAAATAAATACTTGAAAATGGGTATATATTTGTTTTTTTGTTAAGTTGCCTAATAATTATGCACAGTAATAGTCACCTGCACACACAGATATCCCCCTAAAATAGCTATAACTAAAAACAAAACTAAAAAACTACTTCCAAAACTATTCAGCTTTGATATTAATGAGTTTTTTGGGTTCATTGAGAACATGGTTGTTGTTCAATAATAAAATTAATCCCTCAAAAATACAACTTGCCTAATAATTCTGCACTCCCTGTATATATGGAATATTGAGTCTTTTCTAAATTTTCTTTGAATAATTAAATGCTCTCCGTTTTTTCCTAATTTCTCTTAACACATTTTTATTTAGCCACGAAAAGAAAAAAAGACAGAGGCGCACAAGGCCGACTCAAGTGAAATATTTTATTATCAGTGAAATACACACATAAAAACTAACGCTTACAAGATTCGTAAGTGCTAAAAAGCACATCAGTTGAGCACTGTGTAGGTACAGCTGCTGCTCCTCCACACCAGGTTTAAGATGGAAATTTTCAGGCACGGTGTCCGGAACCCCTGCTCTGATGACCGTGGATAGGATTCTAGAACAGCTGGCCAGACGCTTGCTATTTAGTAGCCTAACGCGTTTCCCCCGATCAGCGGCCGGGCTTCTTCATGAGGCAGTAGTGACGTATGTATTTTGGAATTGTGCCTTTATCATTTAAAGGAGAGACAGCCAATTATCATAAAGGGGTGTGTTGCTTGACCAATCATGTTCATGGGTGTGTCTCATATCGCTCCACATACAAACTTTAAATCCGCTGCATTGTAAAACATACCTTATCAAGCGTTCTTACATCAGATTGATAAAAACCACATTGATAAAAACCACATAATTAATAATATATACAAGAGAAATACTAATAGAACTAGTTAAAATTAGCATACTAAATTGTCACAAACAGATTTTATAACAGAATATACATAATTATACTTTCAGATCTGGCCGCTACTCTATACAACAACGCCCTAAGCCCAAAACATAATCGTATAGAGCGCGGTCAGAGTAAAAAACACATCTACATTTAGTAGTTGTCCCCATATTAATCATATTTCCCTGAAACTATGTATCATGGATGTTTATCATGTTGCTATTTGGGTTACTACAAAAGTTTAATACTGTATTCTGAATATTTCGTGCTGTGTGCCAGCTGCATCGTTAAATAGAGTAAAGCAAAATATTGCAAAATATTGCAATAATGGTGATAATAAATAATAACAATAATTTACTGTATCATATAAGGGTTTAATATTTAATATTTTGTCAGGACTGTAAATTGCTATATTAACCTAAATGTTTTTATTTTTATTTCTAAAAACAGAAAATACATACTAAAAGATTAATAAATTATCTAGAAAATGTATATTTTAAAATTGTTTTAAAAATTGTTTTAAAAAAAAAAAAAGGAAATAAGAATATATATAAAAATTATCATGGTGTATTCTTATATGCTAAAACTAAGACAAGGCTATAGATAAGTCAAATCACTGTTTATATTGCATAGTGATTTGCTTAGGATCTAATCTCCCTTAAAAAATTAATTGTCTGTAAATAGCTGGAAAAATTTATATAAAATTCATTATCTATAAATAGCTAGAAAAAGATTTTTTATGGAAAAATAAGAGAAATTCATGAAATAAAATTAATTGTCTATGAATGGCTCAAAAGAATTGACAAGGATTATTATTAACTAAGGAGGTATCCTAGATTTTCTGAATTTTTAATATTAGCTACATAAATGCCGCTATATCAATGTCTATATTGAGACCTAACGGTTGCAGGGTTTTTTATTTATAGATCCATTTAGTCTCTAATTTTCTTAGTGCTAATAGCCTATTTGGTTTGGATGAAGGAATATGATCTATAATTTGGATTTTTAGGGAACTAGGGTTGTTGCCATAATGTTCTAAAAAATGCTTAGGTACACTATGTTTTACCAATTTTTCTTTTATATTGTAAACATGTTCATTTAGCCTTTAGTCTGGCTTTCCTTTTCGTGCGCCCCCACATATAAAAGGCCACACCACATTCCAATAGATATACAATGTGTGTTAAATCACAATTGCTTCTAAATGTGATATTATATGTTTCAGTTGATTCACTATTATGAAATGTGGGTGCCTTGTTTATTTGTTTGCACATGTTACACCTAGATTTGCCACATTTCATAGTCCCTTTCCAATCCTTAAGCCAGTTAGTTCCTTCGCTTATTTTATTTGATTCTGTTTTTGTTTCTGTTTTGATTTTACTAGGTGCTAATAGGTTTCTAAGGCTTTTTCCTTTTTTTATATGTAATAGTAGGTTTTAACTCTAAGTGTAGTCCTAACACAGGATCTGATGTTAAAATAGGCCAATGTTTTCTAAGGATACCTTCCAATTTTTTAGAACCCTCATTGAAGGTTGTTATAAATCTAATAGGGTTTTGCTTTCCAGATTTTGATTTTATTAATTATTTATGTATATTAGTCCCTATATTATCTTGGCTGTTGTCCTTTTCTTCTTTTTTTAAAATATGGTTCCTATTTTTAAGGGTTGCTTTTTGTCTAGCCTGTTTTAATATTTTCTTGGGTATCACCCCTTCTCCAGGAATTTCTTTTCCAAGATGTCAGCCTCCATTTCATAGTCTATTTCGTGTGTACAATTTCTTTTTAACCTTAGAAATTGGCTATACGGGACACTGTTTAGCCAACTCTTTTTATGGGCACTATTGGCCTGTATAAAACTATTTCTGTTGGTAAGTTTACGAAAATTCTTTACCGCTATTTTATCATGACTATCTTTATAAAGGATTAAATCTAAAAATTCTATTTGTTCTTTTGAGCATGAATGAGTAAAAGATAAATTAAAATTATTATCATTCATAAAAACCATAAATTTATCTATGTTCTCTTTGCTTCCTTTCCATAAAATAATAATATCATCAATATATCTAGCATAGATTAAAATATTCTCTTTAAAAGGATTGTTTTTCCAAATGTGTTTGGTTTCGAAAGCGTTCACATAAATATTTGCGTATGATGGGGCAAAGGTAGTTCCCATCGCAGTCCCCCTTGTTTGTACATAAAATTTGTTTTGAAATAAAAAATAATTATGATTTAAAATAAATTTTAATACTATTAGTTTAAAAATTGTATATGGTTTTCTGGATAGACCAATTGGACAGTTCGATTTTTATATTCTCTATACCATCATCGTGAGGAATACAGGTGTATAGGGAAGCGACGTCGCAAGTAAGCCACATCATGTCCTTTTCCCAAACAATGCCTTCAAATCTATTTATTACCTCGCTAGTATCCTTAAGATATGCCTTAGTAGATTTAACTATTGGCTGTAAGTAAAAGTCTACATACTTAGATAGGTTATCTGTAATAGACCCAATTCCCGATATTATCGGTCTACCAGGCGGGTTAAGTGGGTCTTTGTGCATTTTTGGTAGGTGATATATATAAGGTGTATTTGGTTGTGTAGTATAGATGTATCTATATTCGTCTTCATTTAAGATACCAGTACTTTTAGCTATATTGAGCATCTTATTTAGTTCCTTATTATATATATCAGTTGGATCTTTCAGAAGAATTTTATTGGTTGTACTATCATTTAATAGCCTGTACGCTTCTTTGAGATATTCTTCTCTCTTTTGTATCACTATACCCCCGCCTTTATCGGCGGGGCGTATCGTGATATCATCATTGTTCATTAATTTTTTCATGGACTTTCTTTCTAAGATGGTCAGATTATCATTGTGTTTTGTTAAGAAATTATTTTCTTCTCAAATTCTATTTCTATGTCTTTAGTAAACTAATTTGTTAAACATAGATATTTGTTCACCTTGAAAGCCCACGGGATTGAATGTGGAATTTTGCCTTAAAATTAGAGTGTTGTATTTCTGGTTCCATCCAATGTTCAGAGATATCTAATGTATCTATATATTCATCCAATGATCTTCCCTTATATTACAATGATCTTCTAGAACTATTTTATCTTTCGTTTCTAGTTCTTTTAGAATATCTAGTACCCCAAGGTCTGTAGACTCTAAGTACGGTTGATTATAAATACCTCTATTTACAGGGTTCTTGAGGAAATACCTCTTTAGTGTTAGTTTTCTAACGTATTTATGTATATCTATAAACATTTCAAATTTACTTGGTTTTGATTTTGGTGCAAAATTGAGACCTTTATGTAGAAGTTTGATGTCATTATTATCCAAATCTATTTTAGCCAGGTTAAAAATTTCTTTTTTCGCCTTATTTAGTCTCTCCTTGTTCTCCCTGTTTGCCTGTATAAGTTTTCCAGCTCTATTTCCCCTTCTTCTCTTTCTAATGATCTTTTTCTTTGTTTGCTTCTGTCCTGTTGTATTGGTTTGTGATTTTTTACCTGTTCTATCTCTAAAAAATGCTTAGGTTCCTGTGTCTCTTTGGGTTTAGCTCCCCGTATCTCCCAGTTATGGTGTTCATTATATTGGGCATGATTCTGTTCTTTGGGTTTAGCTCTCCGTATCTCCCAATTCTGATGTTCATTATATTGGGCATGATTATAATCCAATATCTCATATCTACTATTAACAGCAAACTGTGAATCATAATGGTAACTATTATTAGTCTTTTCTCTAGTACTATCTTTCCGTCTCCACTGTAAATGTTGGTTCTGTGGATTTGATTTTTTACTATGATGATAAGTAGGAGTATGTCTATACTCTAATGAATAGTTATGTGATTTATCAGTGTTATTTCTACTAGGATAGTTCTGTTGTCTATTGTAATTGGTGTTATAACTATTGCCCTTATTATAATTACCATTATGCATGTTATTATGGCCTTTATTTTTATTATCACCCATAATGCAATGAGTTTCCAGTGTCCCTTTTCTTGTGGCCAATTTCCTGTGTAGTTAACTTGGATTTTTGCATGGTTCCTTCCTCTGGGCATTTAGAGGTACCAACTTGGTCTTTATTATTTTTATTTTTATAAGTATAAACCATATTATTTTTGAAGTCCTCAATATCTCTTTTTAACTTTTTGTGTTTATTGGTTTGTAATTCTCTGTCTAATTGACTTATTCTGAATTGTACACTTTTATTCCTGTTTACCCATTTATCATTATCTTTAAATGGCTGTAATTTACTTACAATGTCATCTAGCTCTATTTTTAGGTTGTTGAGTCTATGATCCCTATATTTTATTAATATTTTAATGAATTTATTGGAGCATTCCAGAGCTGCTGCTTCCCACTCTGTAATGAATTCTACTTCATCCAGATTAAATGCTGGTTGTTTTAGAACTCTCAGTCCTCTTGGGACCACTTTATGTATAAGATAATTCTCTAGTAGAATTAGATCTTGCCAGTCTCTAGCGTCTTGATTTAGGAGTTTCTCCAGAGATTTAAATAATTCCTCTGGATTTTCATCCTGCATAAAGACTTCTTCTGTAGTGGTATCTAGCAAATTGAGTTCTCTATTTCTAGTAGCTCTATGGGGATTATTCCCAAACTCTTTCAGTATGATGTTCTCCATTGTAACGGACATACTTTCAGTTGCTATTTCCGCCATTTTTTATATGTATATGTATGTATATATATATATATATATATGTGTGTGTATACAGTCAAATATTCCTACAGCAGCAATTATATGGAAAAGTAATGTTGTACACAAAGATTGAAAACAGAATAAATTGCGCTAAAGAATATATATGTATGTATGTGACTGGTAAATATCCTTATTATGTCAAAATATATACACACGTAATGAATCTAGCTAAAAATGCAAAAAAAATGCAACAAAAATCAATTCAGTAAGATAAAACACACAAGATAGAAAAATATATAGATAGTTGCAAACAGTTGCAAATAAGAGAAACAAATCTCAACTTATTTGCGTTATTCCTTTAAGCGGTATATGGTACCTTACAGTTACTGACTGTGTCCGTACACTCAAAAAATGTTCAGATTAAGTCCAGTTCAATTATATTCTTTTATTGGATGTTCCCAATGTAAAGGAAGAAGAGAAGGCGTATGTTGCTTTCCTTTATTCTAAATAATTTCTTGGGTGGCTGTTTCCGTGCTGCCTGTGATCAGCTGGGCAATCCAATCCTCAGCTCCAATGCAATACCATGAAAAAGAAAAAAGACAGAGGCGCACAAGGCCGACTCAAGTGAAATATTTTATTATCAGTGAAATACACACATAAAAACTAACACTTACAAGATTCGTAAGTGCTAAAAAGCACATCAGTTGAGCACTGTGTAGGTACAGCTGCTGCTCCTCCACACCAGGTTTAAGATGGAAATTTTCAGGCACAGTGTCCGGAACCCCTGCTCTGATGACCGTGGATAGGATTCTAGAACAGCTGGCCAGACGCTTGCTCTTTAGTAGCCTAACGCGTTTCCCCCCGATCAGCGGCCGGGCTTCTTCATGAGGCAGTAGTGACGTATGTATTTTGGAATTGCGCCTTTATCATTTAAAGGAGAGACAGCAAATTATCATAAAGGGGTGTGTTGCTTGACCAATCATGTTCATGGATGTGTCTCATATCGCTCCACATACAAACTTTAAATCCGCTGCATTGTAAAACATACCTTATTAAGCGTTCTTACATCAGATTGATAAAAACCACATTGATAAAAACCACATAATTTATAATATATACAAGAGGAAATACTAATAGAACTAGTTAAAATTAGCGTACTAAATTGTCACAAACAGATTTTATAACAGAATATACATAATTATACTTTCAGATCTGGCCGCTACTCTATACAACAACGCCCTAAGCCCAAACATAATCGTATAAAGCGCGGTCAGAGTAAAAAACACATATACATGCAGTAGTTGTCCCCATATTATTAAAAAAATCTGTTTGTGACAATTTAGTACGCTAATTTTAACTAGTTCTATTAGTATTTCTCTTGTATATATTATTAATTATGTGGTTTTTATCAATGTGGTTTTTATCAATCTGATGTAAGAACGCTTGATAAGGTATGTTTTACAATGCAGCGGATTTAAAGTTTGTATGTGGAGCGATATGAGACACACCCATGAACATGATTGGTCAAGCAACACACCCCTTTATGATAATTGGCTGCTCTCTCCCTTTAAATGATAAAGGCGCAATTCCAAAATACATACGTCACTACTGCCTCATGAAGAAGCCCGGCCGCTGATCGGGGGAAACGCGTTAGGCTACTAAAGAGCAAGCGTCTGGCCAGCTGTTCTAGAATCCTATCCACGGTCATCAGAGCAGGGGTTCCGCACACCGTGCCTGAAAATTTCCATCTTAAACCTGGTGTGGAGGAGCAGCAGCTGTACCTACACAGTGCTCAACTGATGTGCTTTTTAGCACTTACGAATCTTGTAAGTGTAAGTTTTTATGTGTGTATTTCACTGATAATAAAATATTTCACTTGAGTCGCCTTGTGCGCCTCTGTCTTTTTTTCTTTTTCATGGTATTGCATTGGAGCTGAGAATTGGATTGCCCAGCTGATCACAGGCAGCACGGAAACAGCCACCCAAGAAATTATTTAGAATAAAGGAAAGTAACATATGCCTTCTCTTCTTCCTTTACATTGGGAACATCCAATAAAAGAATATAATTGAACTGGACTTAATCTGAACATTTTTTGAGTGTACGGACACAGTCAGTAACTGTAAGGTACCATATACCGCTTAAAGGAATAACGCAAATAAGATGAGATTTGTTTCTCTTATTTGCAACTGTTTGCAACTATCTATATATTTTTCTATCTTGTGTGTTTTATCTTACTGAATTGATTTTTGTTGCATTTTTTGTTGCATTTTTAGCTAGATTCATTACGTGTGTATATATTTTGACATAATAAGGATATTTACCAGTCACATACATACATATATATTCTTTAGCGCAATTTATTCTGTTTTCAATCTTTTTATTTAGCCACATTGGCTTTGATTTTTATAACCATATGGCATTTGTTGATATGTATATTTATGAAACAAAGTTTTAAAAATTATCCATTTAGCCTCTGTATTTTTATTAGAGAATACATTGTCCCAATTAATATTATTTAATGATTTCCTTAAATCGTTGAATTTTGCTTTCTTGAAATTAAAAGTGTTAGTTAAACCATTAAGACACTGCATATGAAAATAGATTTCAAATGTGACCACTGTTACCAAATGTTCTTTGACTTCAATGTTTAATATTATATTTGTATTGTTTGATAGCACTAAATCCAATATAGCTTTACTCCTAGTTGGCTCCTCTATTAATTGTGACAAGAAGTTATCCCTGAGAACATTTAAAAATCTATCCCCCTTAGCTGAATTACTAGTTTCATTGGCCGAGTTTATATCAGGGTAGTTAAAATCTAACACAATTACAGCACTGCTATTAGCAGCTTTACCTATTTGGATTAGTAGTTGAGTTTCCTCCAGGTCACTAATGTTGGGGGGCTTGTAGCATGTTCCTAGTAATATTTTTTTAGGATTTTTCTGTCCCTTTTCTATGGTTTTAATATCATCTTCTCCTAGTGTCTTCGTTGAAAGATTAAAGACTTTCATTTTTACATTTTTGTTTCCCAAGTCAGGGATGATTTTTGTCTTTTCTTTCCTCCGTTTCCGACCTCCTCGACATCCTCTGTATTTTGTCTTTTTTGTCCTCTTGTTTTCCATTGGGATTCTAGTCTGGGAGTATTTATTTCTCCTCTGTCGATTTCCCCTTCTATTTGATTCAATCCTCCTTGTTTCCTCTGATCTTCTAAAAAAGGATGATAATTATTTATCTTTTTTTGCTGTCCTATTGTTTCTTGGTTAAAATGGGCGCTCCTGAGTGGAGTTTTATTTCCCATATATCTTCTCCCCATTTTGAGGTTATTTTCTTCTCCATATCCATTGGAACCATCTCTTCTCCAATTGGAATGTCTGATTTCTCCTCTTCTATAATCCTTCTTTGAATGATAATTTCTGTTTTCATAGTAGTTTTTATTATCATATGTCCATCTCGATATGTATTATTTGTATTCTTATTTTTATTGTATTTATTATATGGTCTGTAGTTCTGTCTATAGTTTTCAACTTCATCTCCAGTGCGATAGTTAGAATTATTTATTTCTCTATTGGTAGAGAATTTTCTTGGTTTATTATTGGATTTTCTATAATCAATGTTGATTGTGTTCTCCTTGATTCCATTTCCATGGGACGCATGTGTTGAAAAATCAGGAGAATTGATATATAGCCAATCCGTATTTTCCTGATGTATCCCTGGTATATCTGGGGTAGGTAAAGGAAAGGATTCTTCTTACATTTGGTTAACCTCTTCCTTATTAGTTTGATAGTCCCTTAGAAATTTGTTAAGTTTATTCTTTTCCACTATTTTGTCAAATCTCTTCAATTTTGTTTTATTTCCTTTATCAAGTTCTTGATAGTAAACGTTTCCCCGGAAATTGTTAAGTTGATCTCTAATGATTTTAATTTCTACTCCTAGAAATTTTACTTTTTTATTTCTATATTTAATTAGAATGTTCATAAATTTAATAGAACATTCTTCTAGTGCTGTGTCCCCACTCTGTTAGGAGTTCTACCTCAGTGTTATCCATTGTTGGTACTTTTTCTGGTCTGAGACCTTTAGGGATTAATTTATATTTTAAATATCTTTCAAAATTGTTGCTATCATGCCATCTCAAAAGTTGCTTATGGCTTAATTTCTCCATTTTCACAAATAGATATTGTGGGTTGGCAAGATTCAACTCATCCAGTGTATTAATCTTGGCAACAAAAGTGAGTACACCCCTAAGTTGAAATGTCCAAAATTGGGCCCAAAGTGTCAATTTTTTTGTGTGGCCACCATTATTTTCCAGCACTGCTTAACCCTCTTGGGCATGGAGTTCACTAGAGCTTCACATATTGCCACCGGAGTCCTCTTTCACTCCTCCATGACAACATCACAGAGCTGGTGGATGTTAGAGACCTTGCACTCCCCCACATTCCATTTGAGAATGCCCCACAGATGCTCAATAGGGTTTAGGGCCTGGAAATATGCTTGGCCAGTTCATCACCTTTACCCTCAGCTTCTGTAGCAAGGTAGTGGTCATCTTGGAGGTGTGTTTGGGTTGTTATCATGTTGGAATACTGCCCTGCAGCCCAGTCTCCGAAGGGAGGGGATCATGCTCTGCTTCAGTATGTCACAGTACATGTAGGCATTCATGGTTCCCTCAATGAACTGTAGCTCCCCAGTGCCGGCAGCACTAATGCAGGCCCAGACCATGACACTCCCACCCACTATGCTTGGACTGAAGGCCAGACAAACTTGTCTTTGTACTCCTCACCTGGTTGTCGCCACACACGCTTGACACCATCTGACACAAATAAGTTTATCTTGGTCTCATCAGACCACAGGACATGGTTCCAGTAATCCATGTCCTTAGTCTGCTTGTCTTCAGCAAACTGTTTGCAGGCTTTCTTGTGCATTATCTTTAGAAGAGGCTTCCTTCTGGGACAACAGTCATGCAGACCATTTGCATGTAGTGTGTGGTGTATGGTCTGAGCACTGACAGGCTGACCCCCACCCCTTCAACCTCTGCAGCAATGCTGGAAGCACTCATAGTCTTTGTCCCAAAGATAACCTCTGGATATGACGCTGAGTATCTTCTTTGATCGACTATGGCGAGGCCTGTTCTGAGTGGAACCTGTCCTGTGAAACTGCTGTTTGGTCTTACCCACCGTGCTGTAGCTCAGTTTCAGTGTCTTGGCAATCTTCTTATAGCCTAGGCCATCTTTATGCAGAGCAAAAAAAAATTTTTTCAGATCCTCAGAGAGTTCTTTGCCATGAGGTGCCATGTTGAACTTCCAGTGACCAGTATGAGAGAATGTGAGAGCGATAACACCAAATTTAACACACCTGCTCCCCATTCACACCTGAGACCTTGTAACACTAATGAGTCACATGACACCAGGGAGGGAAAAAGGCTAACTGGGCCCAATTTGGACATTTCTACTTTGGGATGTACTCACTTTTGTTGCCAATGGTTTAGACATTAATGGCTTTGTGTTGCGTTATTTTGAGAGGACAGAAAATGTACACTGTTACACAGGCTGTACACTCACTACTTTACATTGTAGCAAAGTGTCATTTATTCAGTGTCGTCACATGAAAAGATATAATAAAACATTGCAAAATTATCAGTTTCTCTGGATTTGCTATTTATAGGTATGTGTTTGAGTAAAATTAACATATTTGTTTTTTTCCATAAACTACTTACAACATTTGTCCCAAATTCCAAGTAAAAATATTGTCATTTAGAGCATTTATTTGCAGAAAAAGACAAATTGTTAAAATAACAAAAAAAGATGCAGGGTTTTCAGACCTAAAATTTTACATAGAAAACATGTTCATATTCCATTATAAACAGCACAATACTAATGTTTTAACTTAACAAGAGTTTGGAAATCATTATTTAGTTTAATAACCTTAATTTTCAATGACAGCTTTCAAATGTTTTGGCATGCTTTCCACCAGTTGTTGCTGTTGGGTGACTTTATGCCACTCCTTGCACAAAAATGCAAGCAGTTCTGCTTTGTTTAATGGCTTGTGACCATCCATCTTCCTCTTGATCACATTTCAGAAGGTTTCAAATGGGTTCTGGAGATTGAGCTGGCTGGGAAAGTGCCTTGATCTGGTGGTCCTCCATCCTACCTTGATTGACCTGGCTGTGTGGCATGGAGCATTGTCCTGCTGGAAAAAAAACCAATGCTCAGAGTTGGGGAATATTGTAAAAGGCAGAAGGAAGCAAGTTTTCTTCCAAGATAACCTTGCACATAGCTTGATTTATGGGTCCTTCACAAGGATGAATCTGCCTGATTCCAGTGTTTCTGAAGCACCCTCAGATTATCATGATCATCAACCAAATTTCACAGTGGGGGAGAGGCCTACAAGCAACTGTATCTTGCACACACTGTGACATTTCTTAAAGGATCAGAGATGATCAGGGAGTGCTTCAGCAAGGCTGGAATCAGGAAGATACATCTTTGTGAGGGACTTATGAATCAAGCCACAAAAAAAGGTTATTCTGGAAGAAAACATACTTGTTTCTGTTCTGACAATCTTCCCCAATTTTAAGGATTGTTTTTTTTCCAACAGGACAATGCTCCAAGTCACACAGCCAGGTCAAACACTGCATCTGTCATTTTCTGAAAATAAATGCTCTAAATTACAATATTTTTATTTGGAATTTAGAGAAATGTTGTTAGTAGTTTATAGAAAAAAAATTATGTAAAATATTCTCAGTATATACACAGTAAAACACATTATTAAATATATAAATGTATTTAAAAATATTTTTCATGTTTTCAGGTATTTGAGTGGAAAGGGTTCCAAAGTATATGTACATATGTATATATGTGTATAAATGAGTATATATGTTTTTATGTTTATATATGTATATACATACATATATACGCATATAAACATAAAAGCACATGTATATACATAAACACATATGTATATATACATACACATAATTAGACATGTATATATACAATATAGCCCATCCCATTCAAATACCTTGTCATATACCATATACCTTTTAACCTTTATAACCTTTTAATTTTAATATTTTTATGAATAAATTTTATTAAGAGTATAACCATTTATTTTAATGTATTTATGTTGTGTTTGGTGCAACTTTTTATTAAACCCTAATCCTTTACAGCAGGACTTCAATTGCGCCAACCCGACAATCACAAATTTAGTTTGTGCTCGTAAGGTTGCGTTTACTTTCAACTTGTAATATAAGCAGAAGTTAGCTCAGGCGCAATATTTTAATATCATGCACTCTAAAGTTAGCATGCCACTTGTAGTCTAGCCCTATATCTTGTTCTTTAATCACTGTACTTATTTATTTACACTTCAATGGTAGTTTACTTGTCCAGAGGAGTTCTGGATCTTTTTCTCTTTTATTTTCATTTTACTAGAGAGAACCCAAAGATTTTCAAACAAGCCTACTATAATGCAACAGCGGTCAATGTTAAAAACACAAAAATGCAATTAAACACACATAGTTGTGCATTTTTCCAGCCTTTGAATGACCCAAAAATATTTTATTTATAAATGTTTCTAATTCACTCAGTGTCTCTTCTAAAAGATTTGAATAACACAGAAATTAAAGTAATACAGCTACAAAATTCCATTATAGTTTTTTGCTAATCTAATGGATTGGAATGGAAGCAAAACAGTAAAAAAAAAAAATCATAATTGCAAATTTTGTTTACATAGTCAGTCTCCATGTTCTGATAATAGCATTTATTCCTAAACTTTGTTCTAGATTATCTGGGATTTATTGCTTTAAACTACATATTTTTTTGTTCATATAGCAGCACCACATGGGCAACACAATGCATTTTTGATTAATCATTTTTCAGTTATTCTTGAGTATTATCTATATACCTCACTATTTTTCAAGAAATATCTAATTTATAGTATTAGCGTTGGCCACTGTAACAATTACTGATGCCCTTGTGTAACATGCAAAAAAAAAATTACAATCAGAAACTGTTTAAAATTATCTAACATAAATGCTTGCTTTTTTTTTTGTATAAACACAATCAGAGATTTGCAGAAACCCAATGAACCTTGTTTGTTATAGTTGCCAGGAATAGCTACAAAAGAGGTCAGAGGTCCAATGTCTTCATGCAGAGACAGATCATGTTCTAGCTGGTAGTGTGCAGGAAAAAAACAGTAGGCAATGCTTTAATGAATAGCTTATCATGTGGAACACACCGTGTGATAATAGTAATGCTGGTTAGAATAGATGGAAGTACAAACATGAAGAATTTAGCTTGCAAAAGGTGCATGTGCAAAAACCTGCTGTACTACATAAAAGGATAACAGCAGCATTTCCACATTAAAATCTACAGTTATGTACACAAACCAAATTCCAACATAATGTTTCCAACTCTACATTTTATCCAACTAATTTCCACTGACACTTTATATCGATTATGTCTTTTTGTGCAGTAGATAAATCATTTAGGTTTGGTTTAAAGTTTAAGACATAGTGTTAAAAATTAAAAAGGAAAATGGAAATTAAAATACTGTAGGTAGAGCATAGAAAAAATAAAGCACATATAGAAAAAAAAAACAAGGAGCTTTTTTTCATGTTTTGTTACCACAAATACACATACATATATATGTGATTAATTTTTTATTTTTTAGGAAATATTTTAAATATATTTATGTTTAGCAGTTAATTTTGAAATATCTAAATATATATGTTAGCATTTAAAGAAATATAAATTAATTAATTATTAATTATGGGAAAATTTTGTGTACATTTTATTTAAATGTCAACATATTGGAAATAAAATAAAATATTTACCAAATGCAACATTCGAATACTAAATAGGATATTTAAGTATTGAGTGTAACATTTGGATATTCAAATATGAAATGCTGATCATTGTAGACTTCAGTGTAAGTCCATTGGAATCAATACTCAACTGTTAATTCAAAATGTAAATGTTAAAATGTAACACAAAGACCTATGCAGAGTTCCTACCATGAACCATGGCAGAGTAGTTTAAAGGGACACTCAATCAAAATGAAACGTTCATTATTCAGATAGAGCATGCGATTTTAAACAACTTTCCAATTTACTTCCATTAACTAAATGTGCACAGTCTTTTTATATTTAAACTTTTTGAGTCACCAGCTCCTACTGAGCATGTGCAAGAGTAAGTGTGTATGCATTTGTGAATGGCTGATGGCTGTCACATGGTACAGGGGGAGTGGAAAGAGACATAACTTTTAAAATTGTCAGAAAAAAATCTACTAATTTGAAGTTCAGACTAAGTGCTATTGCATTGTCTTGTTATCTTGCATTTGTTGATTAAGCAAATCTATTGTGTTGACTGGTCCTTTAAGGATATTTTTGTGTGCTATTCATTATTGCTGTCTGGACAAAGCCAGATTCCACAGCATGCTCCCTGATTTCCTGTTTGAAGGATGCAGTTATAATCAAAAGAACACTGGGACTACCCTATTATAATATTACAAAAAATAAAATATTTGTAACAATAATCTTATAAATACTTAAATATAAAAAAGTATTGCTTTTTCTCTGGAAATAAGCTTCACGAAGCAGCTGTCCAGAAGTGTTTTTTTGCTGCACTTATCCCATAAAGGGGATTGCTGTAGTTAAACACAGTTTTTGGAAGCAAAAGTGAGATATACTGTACATCTAATTTGCATATCTTATCCAGAGTTCCCTGGTGCATTGGTAAAAAGGTATACAGTGTCTTTCTTGGGAAAGGCAATGAGGAATACCACGGCTGAGCTGCCCTGAGGTTCGGAACCTACCGATGAGCACCCAGCTATATTTCCCCCAGTGTGTTTTCTTCACACCCCCCAACTGCGAGATGATCTCACTATTCATCCACTTTTTGTGCCTCATTTACGTTACTGCAAGGAGGAATCCGGACTTGGTATCCCCGGCTAGCACAACGCTACAATCAGCGAAGGACACAGTAACCAGTATCGTACTGATTCTCCTTTTTCAAGTAACTAAGGTACTTTGTCTTGTTGCACACACATAATATTAGGCACTAAGTGGAGAGGTTTCTCAGTTAAATACTAACTTTTACGACTGAGCTGCAAAGGGGTGTTTGTATACTTGCAACATTTGTATTACCTGCACCACGTCTTGTGCAGTATTATTTGTATATATTTTACACTGCTGGGATTTAAGTATTGGATGGACTGAGTTTTCCTGTTGTTTTTCTCATAATAGAGTTTGCTCTATAACCTGCCCTCCCTTGAACATTCACACATAATTCAAACATATTATGGCTGACCTGATTGAGCCTGCAGTAACAATTCCCACAGGGGTAATAAACGATGAAAAACACAGACTCACCTTAGCCACAGCACTACAAGGTGGCAATTCCCCTTTTACTGAACCGAAGGAAGATAACTTGCCTATTATGTTCTCAGGCCTTGAAAAACTTTGATACAAGGAGACTAATCTCTGGTGGGATATAGAGTTCGTGGACCTATATATAAAAGAAGGGAAAGTACCCCGAGGTCTACGGATGAAAAAATTCAACACAAGCCAGAGTTTATGGAAGAGTGGAAAAACACTCTCACCAGATGCTCCACGACATTGATGAA
Source organism: Bombina bombina (assembly GCF_027579735.1). Taxonomy (NCBI): domain Eukaryota; kingdom Metazoa; phylum Chordata; class Amphibia; order Anura; family Bombinatoridae; genus Bombina; species Bombina bombina. Next base: position 385,393,559 of record NC_069499.1, read on the forward strand.
CCAACTCCTGAGACACAAAAAACAAGAAAGAGTTGCTATTCTATCTGAAATTAATGCCATCACGGATACGATTAAACCATTTGAAACCACTATTCAATATAAAGACTATACCTCACAATTGGAAGAAACTATTGATAAACTACACATGGACTTATCCAGTAGAAAAGTGTCGAAATACAACTGAGACACAAAGGACTATGACCTTAACCCCTTAAGGACCAGCGACGTACCCTGTATGTCATTGGCCATTTTTTCGGACTTGATTGTTTTATAGCACGGTCTTGCAACCAGCGTTGAGACTGCTCTATTCCACAAAGCCTACTGGAGGGAGTGCATTAATAGCGTGTTCTTGTTAGACTTGTGCTATTATGTCCTAAAAAAAACTTAACGATCAGTGACATACAGGGTACATTGTGGTCATTAAGGGGTTAATATTGTATATTCTTGGCAACAACATAGACCCAATATGGGCAATAGGAATTCCAACACCACTAAACCTTAAAAATCATAAAGTTGCAATTACACAAATAAGGAGGTCACATTTTCCAGCATAGACATGGATGCCGGTGACTCTGAATCTTCTTTACCACAGTCCCTGGGATCCCCGGCATCTGAGCCTCATGCGTACACTATCATACCAGAAACAGGAACTAGTGTCCCATCAAGACCCACTTTGGCCACTTTGGTTAAACCCCCTAACCAAATTAATACTCCGAAAGCAAATAACCAAGCTCACAGATACCCCTGCAGGGCAGCCTCAAAAAAACAAAAAGAAATAGATAATGTAATAAATCTTTCTGATATTCAATTAACCCCTGCACAGATTTCTATATTAAATAAAGGTCTCACATTTGCCCCTAGCACTAACTTTGTTGTTTTCTCCACCATGATAGATGTGAATAGCTTAGTGCAAAAGTTTACCTTAAGAAAACATTTTTCTGACACTATCATTGATGACCCACTTCCAAGTCCACAATTGACCACACAATTTGACAACACTAACGTAGGTTTACTTTTTAAGGACCTATGTGATTTTAATTCACTTATCTCTTTACAACACACAACAACAATCTCCATAATCCCTACTCACGAGTTCACACACAAAGATCGATCTTACTTTTACCCTATCCAGGCCAGAAGCCCTAGCATTGAACTATACCAGGAAATGGTATTAAGAGACATAGTATCACTAAATGACACTCTAAAAGATTCAAACTCCACTAGACAAAATAATGTCACTTTTTTAGAAAGAGCCGCCCTAAGAGAATTAGAGGACAATCCCGATATTGTGGTTACCCAAGCCGACAAGGGAGAGGCAGTAGTAAAACTTAATTCCTCAGATTACACTGATGAAGCTATCTCCCAATTCAGTGACTCAAATACTTATTCAAAACTTGGTTTTGATCCCACGTCGACATATAGGCAGGAATTATTGTCATTTTTGGACACGACGCTGGAGGAGGGTTTCATCACTAAAGATGTTATGAATCACCTACTTATAGATGAATCTCTTATACCCACCTTCAGAATTGTGCCCAAGATTCACAAAACCCTCCAAAGACCTCCTGGGAGACCCATAATGGCGAGTATTGGGTCACTCTGTGAGAGATTAGGAGCTTGGTTGGACTCTGTCCTCCAACCAATAGTAGTATCTCTCCCTGGCTATATTAGAGACAGTTCTCACCTTCTGCAACAACTAGACAACATCAGTTGGCAACCTGGTTTCCAATGGCTCACCATAGATGTCACTGCTCTCTTTTCCAGTATTCCTCACCAAAAAGGACTTGAAGCTATTGGCCACCTGATCAGGAGACACACTTATTTCTCTGATGAGTATATAGACTTCTTGGTTTCTACAGCTAAATTTTTACTCACGCACAACTACTTTGTCTTTGGGGGGGACTTCTATCTTCAAAGATGCGGTACAGCCATGGGGGTTAAATTTTCTCCAGCATATGCCAATTTATACATGGGCTGGTTAGAACTCAATAGCATCTTTGTTAATGGATTCCCCTTCAGAGACAATGTAGTTGTGTATGGCCATTTTATAGATGATTTGTTTGCCATCTGGAATCCAGGAGGCCAACAAGAGGTAAATTCTTTCATAGACTTGTTGAATGACAATAATCTCAACTTAACATTTATCCATAATGTTGAATTGAGATCTATTTCCTACCTTTCAGTTGATTGTGAGAATAATATTGTTTCCATGATTTACAGGAAGTCTTTAGCACGTAATACTATCTTTAGAGCAGACTCATGTCATGCCAAACGTATCACAAGAGGCATACCTAAAGGTCAGTATATCAGAGCTCGAAGGAATTGCTCAGATTTGAACCAGTATCATGCACAGGCAGATCTTATTACCTTATGCTTACAAGAGAGGTAATATAATAAAATAATTCTAAACAAAACTGCTAACGAAGTCAGCAAAATCAATAGACAAACATGTTTTCTGGTAAGAATAAGAAATATAGGAATGCCAATGAAGGCATGTCTTCTAAAGATATAGTATTTTCAACCCAATACAGCAGACAATTCGATGATATTTGTAAGATAGTATTAAAATATCTTCCTATCCTGCAGAGTGACAATAAACTGAATACCATATCTAGAAAACAAATTAAATATGTAGCCAAAAAAGCCCCCACAGTGGGAGAAAAGGTTAAGAAACATTTCTTTAATAAACCATCCCAGGTGACGAATTGGCTATCAATAACTAAAGGTTTTTTCAAGTATGGCCACATATGTAAAAGTTGTACTTACACAAAGAAAACCAATTACTTTAAATCTTCCACAACTGGAAGAGGCTTTTCTATTACACAGAGAATAGACTGTATCAGTGAATATGTAGTGTACCTCATCACATGCCAGCAGTGCTCCCACCAATAAGTGGGCCCCACTACACGCCCCCTCAAAGATCGTATTAGGGAGCACCTGCTGTCATTAGATGAGGAAACCCCTAGAACTCCAGTGGCCAAGCATTTCCACTCTCTTGGCAGACATATCAAACACCTTTTTCATTTTGAGGGCATAGATCATGTAAGGAGAGACATTAGAGGAGGGGATAGAATAGGCAAGCTATTGAGGAAAGAAGCCTATTGGATCTTTACCCTACAAACCAAATTTCCCAAGGGTATTAACATGAGACATGATCTGGATCTGTTTATAGATTGAGTCCCTTAGATTCCCTCCTTCCCTCTCCCCTTTTCTCCCTTCGGTCCATTTGATTTTTCCCATTTCTTAATGTTCCCCAATTTTGATTATTTTTTTTTTTTTTTTTCATCTAGGCTATTGCATATTTAATATTATTAATATTATCATTATTATTTTTATGTTGTCATTACTAACTTTTTTTCTTTTTTTATTGTTTATATCTATTTTTATGTAATAGTTTTCGCTGGAAAAAGTATGTGAACCCCTAGACTAATGACATCTCCAAGAGCTAATTAGAGTGAGATGTCAGCCAACTGGAGTCCAATCAATGAGATGAGATTGGAGGTGTTGGTTACAGCTGCCCTGCCCTATAAAAAACACACACCAGTTCTGGGTTTGCTTTTCACAAGAAGTATTTCCTGATGTGAATGATGCCTCGCACAAAAGAGCTCTCAGAAGACCTACGATTAAGAATTGTTGACTTGCATAAAGCTGGAAAGGGTTATAAAAGTATCTCCAAAAGCCTTGCTGTTCATCAGTCCACGGTAAGACAAATTGTCTATAAATGGAGAAAGTTCAGCACTGCTGCTACTCTCCCTAGAAGTGGCCGTCCTGTAAAGATGACTGCAAGAGCACAGTGCAGACTACTCAATGAGGTGAAGAAGAATCCTAGAGTGTCAGCTAAAGACTTACAAAAGTCACTGGCAAATGCTAACATCCCTGTTAGCGAATCTACAATACGTAAAACACTAAACAAGAATGGATTTCATGGGAGGATACCACAGAGGAAGCCATTGCTGTCCAAACAAAACATTGCTGCACGTTTACAGTTTGCACAAGAGCACCTGGATGTTCCACAGCAGTACTGGTAAAATATTCTGTGGACAGATGAAACCAAAGTTGAGTTGTTTGAAAGAAACACACAACACTATGTGTGGCGAAAAAGAGGCACAGCACACCAACATCAAAAACTCATCCCAACTGTGAAGTATGGTGGTGGGGGCATCATGGTTTGGGGCTGCTTTGCTGTGTCAGGGCCTGGACGGATTGCTATCATCGAAGGAAAAATGAATTCCCAAGTTTATCAAGACATTTTGCAGGAGAACTTAAGGCCATCTGTCTACCAGCTGAAGATCAACACAAGATGGATGTTGCAACAGGACAATGAACCAAAACATAGAAGTAAATCAACAACAGAACGGCTTAAACAGAAGAAAATACGCCTTCTGAAGTGGTCCAGTCATAGTCCTGACCTCAACCCGATTGAGATGCTGTGGCATGACCTCAAGAAAGCAATTCACACCAGACATCCCAAGAATATTGCTGAACTGAAACAGTTCTGTAAAGAGGAATGGTCAAGAATTACTCCTGACCGTTGTGCACGTCTGATCTGCAACTACAGGAAACGTTTGGTTGAAGTTATTGCTGCCAAAGGAGGTTCAACCAGTTATTAAATCCAAGGGTTCACATACTTTTTCCACCTGCACTGTGAATGTTTACATGGTGTGTTCAATTAAAAACATGGCAACATTTCATTCTTTGTGTGTTATTAGTTTAAGCAGACTGTGATTGTCTAAAGTTGTGACTTAGATGATGATCAGATCACATTTTATGACCAATTTGTGCAGAAATCCATATCATTTCAAAGGGTTCACATACTTTTTCTTGCAACTGTATATATATATATATATATATATATATATTCTTTTATTATGTTTCTTATAATCAATAATTTCTGATGTCCCTATTTTTATTTTATTGTGTTTAAACCATTTTGTTTTATGTACGAGGTTCAATAATATATTAGCATTTTCCTCTATAGAAGGCAAAATAGTGAGACCCGCGGATCCTGACTATTTATTCATTATGTACACTTTTTTCTATACTCAGGTCCAGAGTCTATTCACTTATTTTACTTCACCTTACTTTATATTAGATTGCTTGCCTTCTCTTATTTATTTATTAAATAATGTTACTACTTTGCTAATATAATATATGTTGCCAAATATATCACTTTGTTGCATTTAGCTAATATTCTAAGCATAGCAGATAATGCTGTTCACCTTTTTGGCAGCCTATAGGCCCTTGTTGCAGAGAATAATGTAGCCTTTGCCCAACACGGCATTTCTTTTTCTTTGATAATTACCACACATACTACCTCATATATGAGGTTCTATGGAAAATATATAATTGTTGTAATCTTAAAACTTTACATATTCCATATTTCTTTATTTATCACTGTCACTTTTTAGCACTGTAAATAACTGTGTTTATATTGCCAACACTTGCACCTGTTTTGTGTATTAGCATTTATATTGGATGAAGTTTGTATATTAGTGCTCATCTGGTGAACACCTGTAGATCTCTGAGGAAGCGCATGTGAGCATGCGCGAAACGCGTCAGTTCCTGTCAACCTTGTACACTGTTTAGTGCTCCACTCGTCAGTTTTAATAAACCACATTGGTAAAGTTCCAAAGTATCCTCGTTCTTCTTTTTCCAATGAGGAATACTGGCCTAGATTTGCTAATTTTAAATACAATAATTCTATGGCTCTTTTATGAAATGGATCATTTTTATTTCATGCTATTATCTCTACTATAACTCAAATGAGTATTGGTCTGGAAATGAGCTTCACCAAGCAGTAAATCAAACCTTCCTTCTGGTTAATAAACTCAAAACAGCTGTCCTGAAGTGTTTTTTTTATGGGATTAAAGGGATAGAAAACCCATTTTTATTCTTTCATGATTCAGATAGAGCATACAATTTTAAACAACTTTCTAATTTACTTAATTTATTATTAAAATGTATTTGTTCTCTTGGTATCTTTTGTTGAAAAGCAGGTACATATGCTAAGGAGCCGGACCATTTTTTGAGCACTGTATAGCAGCAGTTTTCCAAGAATGTTATCCATTTTAAATAGCACTAGATGGTAGTAGTTTTTCTTGTCAGGTAGTGCTCTAGATGCCTCATGGGAACAAAGCTAATTTGACAATAGAAGTAAAGTGGAAACTTTTTTAAAAATAGTATACTCTGTCTGACAAGGATGATGAGGGGGTGAAACGCACATCGGCATTGGCTGACTGGATCATGTGTCGAGAACAACACACTGTCTGTGATTGCTGTGGCTAACACTGGAACTTTGGTTGCATTCTTGGATGGCGTTTTACATGGTATTTATCATACTAGATAAGTTTGTAGCAGATGTGCTTGAGGACATCCATCTAGGGAGCCGCATAGGAGATTTGGGAGTTTTCCAGCACTGATTGGTGCACGCAGCTTTTGACTATGCTTGGGTCGATTGCCGGGTGGGTGACCACTAACACTGCTTTGTCTTACATCTCTGCTGCTTTCACTTTATGGATACTACTTTCCTGCATGCTTACAAGGCTTTGTTACTCTCCTACTTGCTATAATTTGTCTATACTAATAACTTACCATCATCATTTACCCATACCTGATGACATTGCCATATGAGACAGCTATTCTGACACCTTTTTGAATACTGCAACATTTTGTGCCAATTTGTATGGCTATTAATATGGAAATTTTGGACTCTTGGTACTGTCCATTTTATTAGGTGGTATTTGTTGTCTTTTATAGCGTGGCCATGCTTTTCATAAATACTAATTTTGATGGTTCTATTATAGTCTGCCGTTGCTAGGGTTACTATGTTTAGGCAACTTAGAACCCTGTCTGCTTCTCAGCCCAGGCTATACTTTGCTATTGTTCTGGGGGGTTCTGGGTGCTGAGTGGGTGTAGTTGGTCTTCACATAGTCTTAACCCTTTACTTAGGTCCATTGCTTGTTGTATCTTAATATACTTGTCTTTGACGCAGTTCAGCTTTGTTCACACATGACCGGCTATTGATATTTATATATATTTTATTTGTATTGGATTGTCTTTGTTATATGTGATGTGTTTGTAGGATATGGTTCTCTGTATTCTGTGTTTTCTTTCCCAATACCTGTGAGTCTTTACATATTTTTGCATTTTCAATATGAGTGTATTGGCATATTAGTTTTGAAGAGTGCTGAATTCCTTGTCTTTATCTCAAGGGTCTGCACCATTGGCCTTATACAGGCTTCAGTGTGTATACTCATAATTATTAGTATCTACACCGCAAATTTTTCATCCACTAAACTAACTTTTCTGTATGTATATATATACACTCAAAAATCTTAGAGAATCAATCTCATATTCATTAGATGCCTCAGGCAAAATAAATCATTGACTGGAAGTTATCTACAATGATCTATAGCTGATAAACACCACACATATACAAAATATATACAAAACAATAACCATTGCAAAAAAATGCATGCAGACAAAACACAAAAGAAAGCCCCAATGGTAAAGATGTATACTGGAATACAGTCCTCCAAATGCATGGCCGCAGCCAAATGATTTAATCCTGGATAAACTTATATTACTCACACAGTCCCCAAAGTGGATCAAGCTGGCCAGCAAACTGATGGTTTTAGGTATACCTATGAATTTTTAGGCCTGTTTCAAACAAACCGCCTTCGAGCTCCTCAACATGGATCCTCCGATCTTGCGGAGTGACGTCACAGGTGGGATTGCTGGCGTCCCAACACACCCCTCATCCGATTGGTCTGTTCCCAAGTGCCTCAACTGTGTAGACAATTCTGCCTGTCAGCAACAAAAGAAACACAGGCAAAGGCAACTGTAGTTTAGCAAAACCGATTTACAGCGTAAATTCAAACTTGGGGTTGTTGAGCCCAAAACTTTCCAGGGTTCACAGTTCTGTGTTAATATGCCAAGCAGGATATGTCCGATCCAACCTATTCCAGGTATCTCACGGATATTTTAAAGGGATGCACCTTATTAGTCCTTTTAAGTAGTATTTTCTTCTCCCTCCTACATACATATAGAAAAATATATATATGTGTGTGTGTGTGTGTGTGGTTTGTTTGCCACAGAAGTTACTGAGCAGATTGTAACCCCTAAAAAAGATGCATTTTTAGGTGCTGGTTGTTTTACTTGGGTTGCTATTTGACTCAGAGTGTCAGAGTCAGAACCAGAGCTTGTTAAAAAAATATAGAACCAAAAGACTATCTTTGCCAGCACTGATTATAAATAAAAACCAGCTATTCTGCCCCTGTGTCCCGTATCATCTTGGAGAATCCATACCTCAGGGGAGAATGAAAATACTCATGAGAGTTTATTGTTTGCTAAGTTTGGTGTTGGCAGTACTGGGAAATACATCACCTACAGGAGGATCATCATGAACTGTCTAAGGATGGGTCAGGTATGAAGAAATATCTGATACGGGTATCCGTGGATCGCTCTCTTTGTATAATTTTGCATCACCACCCCTGAGAGATTGATAATGTTCTGAATGTTTGCAGTTTTGACACAGTTGGGAATAAGTGACATACACAGGGTGCCTCAGGAATACAATAGCTCCCTTACAAAAACCATCTTGAAAAACAGGATTATGGCAATCCTGGCTTTCTGAGCTATTTACAGTTAACCCTTTGGCATCTATTTATCAACCTGTCAACTTACCTGCATTCACCGGCACCAATACTCTCGCCTAAGATCGCCTATCATCGCTGCCGAGGACCTGAATAGGTTCTCCAAAACTATAAAAAAAGCTGTCAAAAAGCCACGCACCAAGTACGGGGCGATGAGCATCGGACTGTTGTTAACTAACAGTCATCGATTTCGCTGCTCTTCAGCTTTTTCAAAGCTTTATTGATACCCTGTCACTAAACACCCACACTATACTATACTGTTTACTCCCTAAACCGCCACTCCTGGAGCCCACCGCAACTCTAATAAATGTCTTAACCCCTAAACCACTGCTCATGGACCCTGCCGCAATTAAATAAATTGTTTAACCCCTAAACCGCCGCTCCCGGAGCCCACGGCCACCTTTATTATCCTTATTAACCCCTAATCTGCCCCCCTACACCGCCTCCACCTACATTATACTTATTAACCGCTAATCTGCCCCCCTACACCGCCTCCACCTACATTATATTTATTAACCCCTAATCTGCCCCCCCTACACCACCACCACCTACATTATACTTATTAACCCCTAATCTGCCCCCCCTACACCACCGCCACCTACATTATATTTATTAACCCCTAATCTGCCCCCCTACACCACCGCCACCTACATTATATTTATTAACCCCTAATCTGCCCCCCCTACAACGCCGCCACTATATTAAATTTATTAACCCCTAAAAAGCCCCCCCCCCAAATAAAAAAGCCGTACCCTACACTAAATTTCAAATAGCCCTTAAAAGGGCCTTTTGCGGGGCATTGCCCCAAAGTAATCAGCTCTTTTACCTGTAAAAAAAATGACAAATCCCTCCCCAACATTAAAACCCACCACCCACCCAACCAACCCTACTCTAAAAGCCACCCAATCCCCCCTTAATAAAACCTAACACTAACCCCTTGAAGATCACCCTACCTTGAGACATCTTCACCCAACCGGGCTGAAGTCCTCAACGAACCTGGGCGAAGTGGTCCTCCAGATGGGCAGAAGTCTTCATCCAAGCTGGGCAGAAGAGGTCCTCCAGATGGGCAGAATTCTTCATCCAGACGGCATCTTCTATCTTCATCCATCCGGCGCGGAGCGGGTCCATCTTCAAGACATCCGACGCGGAGCATCCTCTTCATCCGGAGTCTTCATCAACATTGACGGTTCCTTTAAGTGATGTCATCAAAGATGGCACCCCTTCAATTCCGATTGGCTGATAGAATTCTATCAGCCAATCAAAATTAAGGTAGGAAAAATCCTATTGGTTGATGCAATCAGCCAATAGGATTGAACTTCAATCCTATTGGCTGTTCCATTCAGCCAATAGAATGCATCAACCAATAATTAATTGTAGTTAGTTTAGGTAATTAATTTAGTGTAGTGTTAGGTGTAATTGTAACTTAGGTTAGGTTTTATTTTACAGGTAAATTTGACTTTATTTTAACTAGGTAGCTATTAAATAGTTAATAACTATTTAATAGTTATTGTACCTAGTTAAAAAAAATACAAAGTTGCCTGTAAAATAAAAATAAACCCTAAGCTAGCTACAATGTAACGCTTAGTTATATTGTAGCTAGCTTAGGCTTTATTTTATAGGTAAGTGTTTAGTTTTAAATAGGAATAATTTAGGTAATAATAGTAATTTTATTTTGTTTTATTTAAATTATATTTAAGTTAGGGGGTGTTAGGGTTAGGGTTAGACTTAGGTTTAGGGGTTAGGGGGCGGCAGATTAGGGGTTAATAAATGTAGGTAGGTGTCGGCGATGTTAGGGACGGCAGATTAGGGATTAATAATATTTAACTAGTGTTTGCGAGGCGGGAGTGCGGCGGTTTAGGGGTTAATACATTTATTTAAGTGGCGGCGATGTCCGGTCGGCAGATTAGGGGTTAAAAACTTTATTTAAGTGCTTGCTATGTGGGGGGGGCCTCACTTTAGGGGTTAATAAGTAGTTTATGGGTGCTAGTGTACTTTTTAGCACTTTAGTTAAGAGTTTTATGTTACTGCTTTAGCCCATAAAACTCTTAACTACTGACTTTTATATGCGTTAGGAGTCTTGACAGGAGAGGGTGTACCACTCACTTTTTCCAAGACTCATAATACCGGCGTTAGGCAAATCCCATTAAAAACATAGAATACGCAATTGACGTAAGGGGATTTGTGGTATGTTAAAATCGCGGAAAAAAAGTGAGCAGTACACCTGTACCTGTCAGACTCGTAATATCAGCGGGCGTTAAAAAGCAGCGTTGGGACCTCTAAACGCTGCTTTTTAAGGCTAACGCAAGACTCGTAATCTAGGCGATAGTCTTTTGTTTCTATATTTTTGGAACCACATCTATATCTCACTATCACCGGGCACCTTCAGTCTGCTAGATATTTGTTTGCAGCAGATTGAAGTTGATTGCAATTTTATTATTAACAGTTGGTGTGGTGAGTTTCTCTTTTTTTCTTTATATATATATATACAGGGCTGGATGTTGCTGAGTCACTGGATGTGTACCTGGTCCGGTCTTGGGGTGCAGTTCCCTTCCGTGTTTTATACAGGGAGTGCAGAATTATTGGGCAAATGAGTATTTTGACCACATCATCCTCTTTATGCATGTTGTCTTACTCCAAGCTGTATAGGCTTGAAAGCCTACTACCAACCAATTAAGCATATTAGGTGATGTGCATCTCTGTAATGAGAAGGGGTGTGGTCTAATGACATAAACACCCTATATCAGGTGTGCATAATTATTAGGCAACTTCCTTTCCTTTGGCAAAATGGGTCAAAAGAAGGACTTGACAGCCTCAGAAAAGTCAAAAATAGTGAGATATCTTGCAGAGGGATGCAGCACTCTTAAAATTGCAAAGCTTCTGAAGCGTGATCATCGAACAATCAAGCGTTTCATTCAAAATAGTCAACAGGGTCGCAAGAAGCGTGTGGAAAAACCAAGGCGCAAAATAACTGCCCATGAACTGAGAAAAGTCAAGCGTGCAGCTGTCAAGATGCCACTTGCCACCAGTTTGGCCATATTTCAGAGCTGCAACATCACTGGAGTGCCCAAAAGCACAAGGTGTGCAATACTCAGAGACATGGCCAAGGTAAGAAAGGCTGAAAGACGACCACCACTGAACAAGACACACAAGCTGAAACGTCAAGACTGGGATAAGAAATATCTCAAGACTGATTTTTCTAAGGTTTTATGGACTGATGAAATGAGAGTGAGTCTTGATGGGCCAGATGGATGGGCCCGTGGCTGGATTGGTAAAGGGCAGAGAGCTCCAGTCCGACTCAGACGCCAGCAAGGTGGAGGTGGAGTACTGGTTTGGGCTAGTATCATCAAAGATGAGCTTGTGGGGCCTTTTCGGGTTGAGGATGGAGTCAAGCTCAACTCCCAGTCCTACTGCCAGTTTCTGGAAGACACCTTCTTCAAGCAGTGGTACAGGAAGAAGTCTGCATCCTTCAAGAAAAACATGATTTTCATGCAGGACAATGCTCCATTACACGCGTCCAAGTACTCCACAGCGTGGCTGGCAAGAAAGGGTATAAAAGAAGAAAATCTAATGACATGGCCTCCTTGTTCACCTGATCTGAACCCCATTGAGAACCTGTGGTCCATCATCAAATGTGAGATTTACAAGGAGGGAAAACAGTACACCTCTCTGAACAGTGTCTGGGAGGCTGTGGTTGCTGCTGCACGCAATGTTGATGGTGAACAGATCAAAACACTGACAGAATCCATGGATGGCAGGCTTTTGAGTGTCCTTGCAAAGAAAGGTGGCTATATTGGTCACTGATTTGTTTTTGTTTTGTTTTTGAATGTCAGAAATGTATATTTTTGAATGTTGAGATGTTATATTGGTTTCACTGGTAAAAATAAATAATTGAAATGGGTATATATTTGTTTTTTGTTAAGTTGCCTAATAATTATGCACAGTAATAGTCACCTGCACACACAGATATCCCCCTAAAATAGCTATAACTAAAAACAAACTAAAAACTACTTCCAAAACTATTCAGCTTTGATATTAATGAGTTTTTTGGGTTCATTGAGAACATGGTTGTTGTTCAATAATAAAATTAATCCTCAAAAATACAACTTGCCTAATAATTCTGCACTCCATGTATATTTATTATGCGTATATATCTATCTATCTACCTACACACTTTTATATATATATATATATATATATATATATATATATATATATATATATGTGTGTGTGTGTGTGTGTGTGTGTGTGAAGAAATATACTATGCTACATTTTTATGTTTTTACACTCTATCAGTTCAGCTCTCTAGTGTTATCTGACATGCTTCTATAGAAGTCTATTATGTGAGGGAGCTATCAGACATGCAGATATTAGCGTGTACTAGTCTCACGTGACAAAAAATAACTTTGTACCTATAATAGAACAAAAATGAAAGTAGAATATTCTGTCAATATTAACACACTTTAATGCTTGCATTTTGTGATTCCACTTGTAATATAGATCTTTGTATGTTAATGGAAGGAAGACCAACTAATGAAATGCTGAAAAAATAGGTGAGTCTAGTGTCAATGAATTTGAACATAATCTTGCTTTAACAACAAGGTCCTTCTACAACCTAATTTGCATCTGTGGATATATCCCAGAAACATTTCTCAAAGCTGCATTGTTATTCAAGGATACAGCTCCAAAAACATAAAGGTAAAGAAAAAAGAACTATGGCTGTATTCTGTATTAAGGCCAAAACATTCTCTTTAAACAAACAAATAAATAAATGAAAATTTAAATCTATATTTTTAAATACTTTATTTTAGTTGCACAAAGTAAAAGTTATTTTAAGTTAATGTCCCTTAAAGTGACAGTATACACCAGAATAGTTTTTATTAAATATGAATTTATAAAGCAAATATTTCAGTTGCCACTTGACATTATTCATTGCTTTTTTTTCTTTTTCTTTACATTAAAATGTCCAGTTTAAGTATATATGATTGTAAATGCTAAACTGTGTTAGTAAACAGAACCAGGATTTCTCTGTATAATCAAGAGTTCCAGTCAACCATATACAAAATATATGTGCACACATTTAAAAATAAGATCGTTGTAGTTTGTAATCCATACATGAAGTGCTTATTGCGGTAATTTTAATTGATATACTGCAAGTGTTTTACAAGATACTTTTATTACCCTTTTAATATAAAATGCAAATAAAACAAAATGTTTACAATTTATGTGATAATAAAGCATTCTCAAGGTATGACTTGACCTTGTTAATAAAGACTGCAATTTAATTTGTTTTCATGTTTAATATATCAAGAACTTTTAAAAATCAATAAAATAATAAAACTAAAATGCAATAAGTAATAGTTTATGTGTATTATCTGTCTGTCTATCTTTCTTTTTGCCATTGCTGTCTATCTTTATAGATAGATAGATGATAGATAGATAGATAGATAGATAGATAGATAGATAGATATCCTATGGAAACTAATAGTACTTTCGGTTTAATAGAAATAATTTACTTTAATTTATATTGACTTTTCTACAGCAACAGTGTTTTTACATATAGAGAATAATGTGGCTTGGGTTGCATGACGGCATGACACATTTTATTAGATTTTACAGTCGGAATTTTAAATAATTCAGTTCTTACATGGTATAAACCAAGGTTTTGTGATCCGAGTGAGTTTAATAAAAGTAATAGATGAAATATAATTTCTAATTTTCTTAATCTGCCAACTCGACTGTATATACATTTATTTTCTGTTAAATTTTACGTTTCAGATGCACCGCAGGAGTTCCTTTCCCAGGCAAAAGGCAATATGAGGTGAGAACAGCCTCATGCTGTCAGTGCAGGTAGAGGCCTGTATAATAGAACTATAACATTAAAAAAATAGGTGTTTCATTTTAGCAAATTTTATGATAAGGATAAAATATAATGAGCATGATGTATTTTAGATGGTGGATGGAGCATTAAAGACTCAAAGGATTAAAGGCAAAATGTTTTGAAATTATTTCATTTTCATGTGGGAAATAATTTAACCTTTTCATTGCTTAGAAACTTTCCTGATGTTTATTGTGCAGAATATATACAGTAAATAGATAAAGAGTGAGATTTTTATGAGAACATCATCTGAAATTATAAAAACAAACAAAAATGTATCAATTTGTGAAAGATCTGTGATGCAAATGAAAGCTATTGTATGATACATGATGATAGATAGATGATTATAGATACTTTATAGATACTTTAATTAGAAGTATTGATAGAAGTGCACAATGCAAACATTCAGTGCTGCTACATTATACTGAGAGTGTGCATGAAACCACAATGAATATCCTAATAAACTGTGCATTACATGGTGCATGAGGAGACTGATAGTCTGTTGATGTATCCATTAGGGAAGAGGTGTGATTATACTCTCAGGTCTTGTGCATAATTTAACATACTTAGTTGTTACTGAGAATTATATGTAATATTTTAAAAAGGATCAGAACAGAAGACAAATGTATGCATTTAAAGTTTTTATTGAATGTCTGAGTTCCGAAAACTATGCTGTTTCGAAATTTCGATAAATGGTATTACAGTAATTGATTTGATTGGCAAATACACTGGTCTCTGGTGCCAAATATCTTTAAATTACAAAAGATAACAGATAGCTGTTTCATTTTTAATATGATATGTTTGAAAAACATTTTTTTACATACTATAAATCATACAGTATAATGAGACTTAGGGCCACATGTATTAAACTTCATGCGAACAAGGTTCTGAACTTGAGAACTTGTCCACACGCCTTTGCAGCATACGCACAGCGGACCTTGTTTATCCACTGCCTGTATGTACCATTACACACTAAAGCTTGTAATGCCGCCCCTTAACTCACATGACCAATCAAGTGATAGAAGGCCCTGTCAGTCACTCTGATTGAGCTTAGGGGAATTTCTCAAGTGCTCTGAAGCAGCTTACGCTGCTTAATACTTGGAACCCTTAATTACTTCCTCTATTTAAAGGGATACACAAGTAAAAATAAACTTTTATGATTTAGAAAGAGCATGACATTTTAAGACACTTTCCAATTTACTTCCATTATCAAATTTTGCCCAGTCTTTTAATACTCGCACTTCCAGGGGAACAAGATCCTACTGAGCATGTGCACAAGCTCACAGTTTATATGTATATTAGTCTGTGATTGATTGATGCCTGTCACATCATACAGGGGGACAGAAAATAGGAGATAATAAAAATTTGACAGAAAAAAAAATCTACTTATCTATGTATTTGAAATTCAGTGTAGTTATTAAATCATTGTCTTTTAATTATGCACTTGTTAATTATGTAATTCTACTGCATTGAGTGCTCCTTTAATTGTGCATACTAAGGATGTTGTAATCTAAACTCCGATCCTCCAGTTATTTCTAGTAAAAAAAAGCATTTTAACCACAGTGAAAAAATACCTCATAAGTTAAAATAAGATACCAATAAAATATTAGATACTATAGTAATGCATATGTCTTATCCTGGAAGAAATCATTCTTCCTTCTGCTCTGACAATGTTCCCCAACACTGAGGATTGTTTTTTTTCCAGCAGGACAATGCTCCATGCCACACGGCCAGGTCAATCAAGGTGTGGAGGGAGGACCACCAGATCAAGACCCTGTAATGGCCAGCCCAATATCCAGACCAGAAACACATTAAAAACCTCTGGAATGTGATCAAGAGGAAGAAAGCAAGCTGCTTGGATTTATGTGCCAGGAATGGCATAAAGTCACCCAACAGCAATGTTAAAGATTGGTGGAGGGCATGGCAAGAAGCATGAAAGCTGTGATTGAAAATCAGGGTTATTCCACCAACTATTGATTTTTACATTCTTGTTAAGTTAAAACATTAGTTTTGTGATGTTTGAAAATTAATATAAACTTGTTTTCTATACATTATTCAAGGTCTGAAAATACTGCATCTTATTTTGTTATTTCTGCAAATCAATGCCGTGACAATATTTTATTAGGAATTTGGGAGAAATGTTGTCAGTAGTTTATAGAATAAAACAAAAATGTTCATTTTACTCAAGCACATACATATAAATAGTAGAAAAAGAGATACTGATCATTTTGCAGTATATATTTTAAGTAGCCTGCACAAAATATTAGCACTAAATATGATCATGTTAAATCACTAGCACTCCTGTTCTTGCCATTTGAATTTGTTTAGGGAAAATTAATAAAATGAGGAAGAGGGGAGATTGAATGGAAGATGGAATTTAGGAAGAAAGAAGAGGAAGACGGTCTGATTGATAAACAGAATCCTTTTTGACTGGCATATTGTTATTGTTGTTTTAGCATGACATTTGTTTCCAATATAAAAACAATTACAAAAGTTAAAATTGTAGGTCAAATACCACTTTTAAACACAATTTATATATCATGATCACAATGTTCATTTATGTTTGTAATAAGTGTTTGAAAATGTTTAACCAGATTTTAAAGATATATTGTATATGTAACTGATTTTACTTATTTAAATGGATATTACAACTTGTTTTTGGTTCACCTAAAAGAAAACATTTCCAAATTAATTTCAGTGTTTTGCTTCTTTGAAAATCTCATGTTCCTCTCCTAAATAAACCATGTTTTCCTATCATAATCATAGAGATGTGTCCCTCTCTACCAATAAAACAAAGGTATTTGTGCTCACCTGAAGAGCATAAGCAGAAAGGTCAAAACCAGTACTTCACTAAAAGTTTTGGCTTACATTTTAATAGCTTTTGCTTTTTTCAGGCAAAAAAAATATCTTCAAATGCTGCTTTTTTATATGCACAATGTAACTTTTTAAACAATGACACCTGCATATAGCTTTGTTTACTAATGAATTTGAATAAGGGCTTTTGATAGAGGATCATTTGATAGGGATCATTACTATGGAGCTATTTAGCTTCTCTGCCACCTCAAGGGTTGTGGAGTTAAAGGAACATTAAATCCAAAAACATTATTTCATGAATCAGGTAGAGAATACAATTTTAAACAACATTCAAATTTAGTTCTATTATTTAATGTGCTTCATTCTTTTGATATCCCATGTTGAAGAAATAGCAATGCACATGGGTTAGCCAATCACATGAGGCATCTATGTGCAGCCACCAATCAGCAGCTTCTGAGCCTTTCTATATATGCTTTTCAGCAAAGGATAACAAGAGAAGGAAGCAAATTAGATAATAGAAGTAAATTAGAAAGTTGTTTAAAATTGAATGATCTTGAAAAATTTACATGCTCTGATCCGGTTCCGGAGGAGGAGCTTAGCACAGGTGGCTGAGCGTTTGTTCTCCAGCTCCTAGCACCTGGTGATGTTTCCCATGCACCTAGCCCAGACGTAAAGGGCTGCTACCTGGCCAGCATAATAGACGCGCTGCTGGAACCCACAGCGCATTCCACTCCGCTGTGTGAAAACTCCCTAGCACAGAGAAGATCGCTAAAATCCCACAGGTGACCCCCTGAAGAAAAATCTATACATCTGCTAACAAAGTTCGAAAACTCAAATGAAAGGTATACCTATAAATCAAGTTCACAAGCTAAGCCTAACAGATCCCCACTGCATTATTTTCTCACCCTCCCGACTGACAAAGTAACCGGTGGCCGCTGGTTTGCCGCACTCTGATCCGTTTAGCGCTCACCTGGTTGCTGAGAGGGGCTTGGCGAGGAGAGCCGAAGAAGCAAAGTGTATGTCCTCCTCCCCCACCGGTGCTGCGAGGGAGGAGGTGCCAGCAGGATCCGGCTGTTTGATACCCGAGGAGAGGGCTCACGCTGCTATTGTTACCTTGTACGAGTGAGGCGGTGCCTGGTTGCCCCTTCACTCTTCTCCTCCCCCCACAGGCCCGGCTTGGTACCGGGTCTCATTGCCACTATTGCCGGAGGATTCACTCCTCCCCCACCGGCGTTGCGTGGGAGGAGCTGGGCTGAGGACAGATCGAGCCCCGGCAATTCCAAACCGCTACCAGAAAGAAAGAGGTTTAGCAACCTGCAGGCCACCGGGAAGAACGATAACTTTTAGAAAACAATCAAAGGAGGGAAGGGTGAGTACAATGCTAAAGTCAAAGGCATATGTTTTACAAAGTAACATCTATAATTAAAAGTGGCTATATAAGGCTTAATAAAAAGGCTTAACAAAAAGGGGAATTCTCACAATAAAGAAAGCGAGTAGCACACAATAAAAAGGAAGGGGATAAAGAAATTAAGGGAACTCTCCATGTATCATAGAAGGGAAGAAGAGAGAAAAAAGTCTTAAATAAACTCTTTAAAAATCTCTGCTAATAAAGAGGGGGTCACTTCCTAGAGGTACTCTATAAATAATAAGGAGAAAAACCTTAACAAAACTACACCAAAGGTTAAAGTTTTCACAGAGAACATTATTGCCCTGTAAAACCTGCACCCTCCCCCCCCCCCCCACTTCGTTTTGTTACTTCACCTTAAACAAAATAAAGAAGGAAGAAGGGAAAAAAGGAAAAAAAGGGAAGGGGAAGGAAAAAGAGGGAGAGAAGCAAAGAAGGAAGTAAAGTGGAAATAAAAGGGAAGATTCAAAGGGGGAAGAAAGGACTGAGAAGATATAGAAGACAATGACTCTGTATGAATTTGTTTGATATCAGGACTGATCTTGTACCCTTAATAATACCAGCATGTACCTGTTTACTAATTTATAGAGAACAAATTCAAAATCGCATTCATCCCTCTCACATTTGCATTTTTTCCTATTTCTCCTGTATGTTGCATAGTTTTTGTTGATATTGTTCTGTTCTAGTTGTTTTTTATATCTGCTGTCTTGATTAGTTTATTATGAAAATTGAATGAAGTAAATCTAATAAGCACATCACAGCAGTATAGTTCAGATATCCTCAGTGCTTTCTGACTAGGAGTAATTGAATATAGATGGCATAATCACAACTTAAGAGAAACTGCACATTAAATTAAGTACTGCACAAGTCACCCTCAGAATTTAGCACGCTGCAATCACCTAGAATTAAATAAAGTAAAATCTAAACAATTGAGAGGTCAGGAAGCCCTAAGCACCGCTCTAGTAGGCAGGGGAATAGGGGTGAAAGGAAGGAAATAAAATAAAAAAACCTCTAGATTAAAGCATATTTACAGGTTGCCAAACTGTCAATTCTTGATCACACACCCCAAAAGAAAACCACAGTCCTATTATTGGGGGTTTTCCCCATCGTACTATACACATGCAATAAACAGTACATTGTACTATCACTTAGTTTCCATTCTCACTTGCACACACCGTAAGGAAAAGAGGAGGAGAGAGAGGAAACTCCTCAATTGGGTTGCGCACTCTCCCTTGTTTTTTTTTTCTTTTTTCTCTTTTCCCCTCTCCCCCCCCCACACCCCTTCTTTTTCTTTCGTCTTTTTTCTTTCTCTTCTCTGAAGTCTCCCCCCTTTTTTTTTTATGCACATTTAGCACATGGACAAATTCCTCAACACACCCCACAAACCCTCTCCCCCAAGAATGGCAGGTAGACCTAGAGATAAAAAATCTAAAGGAGCTGTAGAAAATATTGCTGAGGCACACCTAGCAACAAATTTAAATCCAATAAATGAGATGTTTAGTATGCAAAGTTTGGTCCATAATATCTCAGAAGCCCTGACGCCCAAATTTGAAGATCTAAGATCTGAAATAAAACAAGATATTGCCATGTTGTCTCAAGAAGTCAGACAGTTCTCAAGTAGGCTGCAAGAGGCAGAGCAAAGGGTATCAGATTTGGAGGATCTCTCAATTGAACATGAGGCAAGAATAAAAGAAACAGAAATTAAAATACAAAAAATGCAGATTAGATTAGAAGACGCTGAAAATAGATCTAGGAGGAATAACATTAGGATAATAGGAATTCCGGAAGGAAAGAAATTTGAAAATTTATCTTTATTCATAACTAACACCTTAGCTCTAACTCTTGATATTAAGGATTCACAGATAATAATAGAAAGGGCCCATAGAATTGGCCCACCTCAGGCAGATAATAATTCTGACACCAGACCCAGGCCAGTGATAGTACGCTTCCTGAATTATCTAGATAAAATTAACATGATGCAACAATACAGGAAGAAACAACCCATTATCATAGAGGGAGCTAAAATTTACATGTTTCAAGACTTTTCGGCCGAGACATCTCTGAGAAGAAGAGAGCTAGCACCCCTCTGTACAAAGCTAATCCATAAGGGTTATAGGGCAATGATCATCTACCCGGCCAAACTTAAAGTTTTCACCCCTGAGAGTACATACATAGTGGATAATGTAAAAGATGCTGAGAATCTATTAGCTGAACTAGGAAAAGCAAGTTGAACACTCCCCTATATAGGGGAATTTAGTAGTAAACACGCAATAGAAATTTATGTTTCCCTTTTTTAAAGTATATTATTTTTTCTATGACATACTTGCATTTAATGGCGAGCGACCTATCTGAAGCTAGGGGGGAATACAACAAAAGGGAAAAGAGAGGACAGGTTCCTCTCCCCTTTCATAAAATTGAGTTTCAAATTCCCCATCATTTTATT
The DNA here is from genome assembly GCF_027579735.1 of Bombina bombina. Lineage (NCBI taxonomy): Eukaryota > Metazoa > Chordata > Amphibia > Anura > Bombinatoridae > Bombina > Bombina bombina. The sequence goes on from NC_069499.1 coordinate 385,414,750, forward strand.
TTAATTTTTTTTTTTTTTTTTTTTTTTTTTTTTTTTTTTCCCCCTCTCACGTCTCCCCCGCCCGTGTCCCTTGTCCTCCCCATCTCGTGTCTCTCCTTCCCCTCATATCAAAAAGTTCACCAGGCACCCAAATTAGATGATTAACTGCTCCAGAAATTTTAAAATAGTGTCATGGAATACAGGAGGAATAACAACTCCTATTAAAAGGAAAGCTATTGTCTCTCACACGCGCAAGATGCAAGCTGATATAGTGTTTCTGCAGGAAACGCACTTGGGCATGGAAGAAACTATGAAACTCAAGGGTTCCTGGGTTAAGGAGGTAGTAGCCTCACCCAGTATTGGGAGAAAGAGGGGAGTTGCAATATTGTTTGGCAAGAGAATAGAGGCAGAGATACTACAGACAAGGAGCGATCCAGAGGGGAGATTTCTAATGGTGAAAACACGAATTTTCAAACAAGTATACACACTGCTTAATATATATGCGCCTAACGAGCTTGATTATGATTTTTGGATTTTAATTCAATCTACGGTGCTGTTACACTCAGAGGGATTCCTGATAATGGGGGGAGACTTCAACATGGCCCCACAGTCCCCGCTAGACAGAAAGAGATTTAACAGTAAACAACTCAAAAATAAAAAGGACAAATTAGAAACAAAGATATTTAAGAATATATACCAGAATTTAATGGTAAGAGACATATGGAGGGTACATAACCCCGACCAACGGGAATACACCTGTCTTTCTAGAGCGCATAAAACGCTCTCTAGAATAGATCTTTTTTTAATAGATGAGAAACTTTGCCCTAGAAACATAAAAGCAGCAATCACTCCAATAGTTATTTCAGATCATGCCCCAATATCACTCGAATTTCAACTAGAGCCCCTAAGAGATGTCCCAAGGAGATTTAGGTTTCCGTATTATCTGGTAAATGACCTGAAATTTAAAAAGTTTTTAAAAGATAAGTTTAAGGAATATGTACAATTTAACATTGAATATATAGAAAGACCAGATATCTTCTGGGGAGCTGCAAAAGCAGTAATTAGAGGGGAAATAACAGCTTACGCTGCTAAGTTAACTAAGATACTAGGAAAAAGGGAGAAAGAAGCCACCCATTTTGTGACAAACTCATACAATAGGTTCCTCTTAACAAAATCATCTTTTAACTGGGCCAAATACATTAAAGCTAAAAAAGAAAGAGACGCGCTAATACTTCTCAAGGAAACTCAAAAAGACCTCAAATTTAGTGCTAAAATGTACCGTTTTGGCAACAAATCAGGCAAATTACTTGCCAATCTAGTAAAAGGAGAAAAAAAGCCATTTAGGATAGACAGAATACAACAGGAAGGTCAGATACACACAAATTCAGAGGAAATCTTGAGGAGTTTCACAAATTATTATAGAGATATTTACTCATTAAAATTGGCTGACAGTGAACAATCCACAGATTTCTGGAGCAACCTAATTTATCCCACAGTCCCAGAGGAAGTAATAACCACTTTAAATAAACCAATTTCGGAGGAGGAGGTAAATAAAACGATAGCAAGATTGTCACTCAATAAAGCTGCAGGCCCTGACGGACTGCCTAATGAGGCTTATAAGATCTTAGCCCCGGAGGTAGCCCCATATTTATCTAGTATGTATAATAATTTTTACATTAATGGTAACCCGGTCCCAGTGTCCTTCTCAGCCTCATTTACAACGCTAATCTTGAAACCAGGTAAAGACCCAACCCAAAGGGAGTCATACCGCCCTATAGCACTCCTAAACTCAGAGTATAAAATCTTGACCTCAATATTAGCTGAAAGACTTCAAAATAGCTTAACACATATAATTCACAGAGACCAAGCAGGTTTCTTGAAGAACCGAAATTCTACTTCAAAAATTAGAGAAGCGCTGGTGATATCCGAACACTTTTCTCAAAGGTTAGACAGAGAGGGGGGAGATATGGGTGCACCTGACCTCGCCATAGTGGCAATTGATGCAGAAAAAGCCTTCGATTCGGTTCTCTTCACTCACATTTTCACATCATTGGATAAATTCGGTTTTTTAGGTAAGTTCCGGGAATTCATAGAAAATCTTTACAAAAGATCTAAAACAAATTTAATAGTTAACAACCTTACATCTACAGATATCGATATACAAAAGGGTACGAGGCAGGGGTGCCCACTTTCCCCCCTCTTGTTTGACATAGCCATAGAACCTCTGGCAATTAAGATTAGGCAGTCTTTACAGGGAGTTAGAATATCTGATTATGAATTAAAAATTGCACTTTATGCTGACGATATTCTTCTCTATATTGCGAACACAACGATTAATATTCCCAAACTTTTACATATAATAGCTAGTTATGGTACCTTCTCAGGTTACAAAATAAATGCATCAAAATCAGAAATCTATTGGCTCAGAAAAAAGTCAGACTCAATCAGTGACTGTCCTTTTAAGGAAGTAACTACATCGTTTAAATATTTAGGTATTAATATTCCAGTTAACGGGGCGGACCTATATAAACTTAATATAACTGTAACTCTATCAACTATATTTGAGAAGCTGAAAACGTGGACTAACCTACCAATCTCTCTCTCAGGGAGAATCGCACTTTACAAAATGGTTCTCCTCCCTAAACTTTTGTACGTTTTACAAAATACCTCCTTATTTATGTTTGAAAAAGATATCCGCTCATTAAACTCGGCAGTTAGAAACTTTCTATGGCAAGGCAAGAGATCAAGGATAGCACTATCTAAGCTCTCAGTGGGAAGAGAATATGGAGGATTGGCCCTCCCAGACATAAGATCTTATAACTTAGCATTTCTTGCGCGAACAATAACAGATTGGATATGCACTAAAAATTATGTAACCAACAATTTGTTGGACGAAAGCATATGCTTTCCTTTCCACCCAATAGGTTTAACTCACTGCTCACCAAAAGCATTACCCAATGTAATTAAGAAATATAAAACTATCTTTAACCCCATCAAAGCATGGTGGAAGATTGCTAATCGATTGAAAATTAATAGTAAAGCTTCAAAGTATCTCCCAATAAAGGGGAATCCCGAATTCCTCCCAGGGATGAACTCGACAGTTTTTGCCAAATGGCATGAATTAAACCTAAAAACAGTCCAACAAATTCTTAATTTAGATGGAAAATGTATAAAATCATTTGACGAAATAAAGAATGAATTTAAGATACCGAACAACCAATTCTTTGCATATCTTCAACTAAGACATTACATCTCGGATCTGATAAGAGAAGTGGGTTGGAACTGGAGCTGGGGTAAACTGGAAAACTGGTTAATACTCACTAGAGCTGGCCATACCGCAATCACCTATTGCTACCTCGCCTTAAATGGATCTAAAGGATTACCTATACTGGAACAGGTGGCCTCTGAGTGGAACAGTCTAAATTTCCCTTGCAACATAGACTCACAGGTCATCCAAAGATCTATAAACAAAGTTCAACAGGCCACACTCTCCGCAACCTGGAGAGAAGCACATTTAAAAATACTACATAAAGCATATTTTACTCCGGAAAAGGGTCACAAATTATATAACCTGAATTTCTATAAATGCCCGAAATGCTCAATTATAGCAGCTGACTTTAAACACATGTTCTGGAATTGCCCAAAAATTAGCCAATTTTGGCTAAAAATCCAATACTGGCTTAACGTCACACTTGGATTTTCCCCTCTGGATCTTACACCAATGCTAATAGTGTTTTGCCTAAATCAGAGCGAAGGACAACACCCTCAGGAAAAATTGCTGATACTAACAATATTAGCAGCTAGATACTTAATTGTAAAAAACTGGAAAAACCATAAAACCCCAGCATTAATAGAAGTGAAAAATTGCCTTAAAAAGCAATGTATTCTAGAACAAAGAGATGTTAGTATGAATAATGAGAAGGACATAAAAACATTTTTCAATAAATGGTCAAAACTCATTAAAAGCTTTCCAGCAAATGAAATAGATAATATAATTTTTCCATTTAGACACACTGAGCTGGTACAGCTGGGAATATGGTAGGGGAGAAGACGTGAGAGAGGTAAGGAACATTCCCCATCCCTTGGAATTTTTTCTCCCTTTCCCTTTAAAATCTCTCCTATTTTTCCCCCCCCCCCTTTTTTTTTTTTTTTTTTTTTTTTTTTTTTTGTTTGTCTGTTTGTTAGTTTTATTTTGTTTTGATTTGTTTTGCTTTAGCTTTTGTTTTTGTCGGGTTAAGGTGGACAATATGTTATACAACTCAAAAAAATATAAAATAAATCAGCAACCGTATTTTGAAAGAATTACTTATTTATTGCACAGGATCCCTCTCCAGAGTCTAGAGGAGAAGAGGTTCTCATTATATTTTGACCTAAATACTGACTTGTAATTGTTACCGAAACTATGTTGTTGTAACACGATTGCTGATACGAAAATAAAGATTTAAAAAAAAAAATTGAATGATCTTTCTAAATCATGAATTAAAAAATTTGGGTTTCATGCCCCTTTAAATCATCCCGATCTGATCAGGATTATTGACAAGCCTTGTTCTCACGCAATTGGTTGCACAAGAGCAGGGGGCATGGCTACACAAGCAATAGCTTGTGAAATATTAAATGCAGGGCAAATGATGGTTCCTGAGAGTGGACATTGTCCATCCAGCAATTTATAAATGGAGCCCTATAACTGTACTTTATTAATGATGTACTTTGTTTGCTAAGTTGTGCAAACTAACGGCTAGATTTAGAGTTTTGTCGGTAAGGACCCGTGTAGCTAACGCCGGCTTTTTTCTGGCCGCACCATAAAAATAACTCTGGTATTGAGAGTCCACATAAAGGCTGCGTTAGGCTCCAAAAAAGGAGCGTAGAGCATATTTAACGCAGCTTCAACTCTTGATACCAGAGTTGCTTACGGACGCGGCCAGCCTCAAAAACGTGCTCGTGCACGATTCCCCCATAGGAAACAATGGGGCTGTTTGAGCTGAAAAAAAACCTAACACCTGCAAAAAAGCCGCGTTCAGCTCCTAACGCAGCCCCATTGTTTGCTATGTGGAAACATTTCCTACGTCTGCACCTAACACCCTAACATGTACCCCGAGTCTAAACACCCCTAACCTTACACTTATTAACCTCTAATCTGCCGCCCCCGCTATCGCTGACCCCTGCATATTATTTTTAACCCCTAATCTGCTGCTCCGTAAACCGCTGCTACTTACATTATCCCTATGTACCCCTAATCTGCTGCCCCTAACACCGCCGACCCCTATATTATATTTATTAACCCCTAATCTGCCCCCCACAACGTCGCCTCCACCTGCCTACACTTATTAACCCCTAATCTGCTGAGCGGACCGCACCGCTATCATAATAAAGTTATTAACCCCTAATCCGCCTCACTAACCCTATAATAAATAGTATTAACCCCTAATCTGCCCTCCCTAACATCGCCGACACCTAACTTCAATTATTAACCCCTAATCTGCCGACCAGAGCTCACCGCTATTCTAATAAATGTATTAACCCCTAAAGCTAAGTCTAACCCTAACACTAACACCCCCCTAAATTAAATATAATTTTAATCTAACGAAATTAATTAACTCTTATTAAATAAATTATTCCTATTTAACGCTAAATACTTACCTGTAAAATAAATCCTAATATAGCTACAATATAAATTATAATTACATTGTAGCTATTTTAGGATTAATATTTATTTTACAGGTAACTTTGTATTTATTTTAACCAGGTACAATAGCTATTAAATAGTTAAGAACTATTTAATAGTTACCTAGTTAAAATAATTACAACATTACCTGTAAAATAAATCCTAACCTAAGTTACAATTAAACCTAACACTACACTATCAATAAATTAATTAAATACAATATCTACAAATAACTACAATGAAATAAACTAACTAAAGTACAAAAAATAAAAAAGAACTAAGTTACAAAAAATAAAAAAATATTTACAAACATAAGAAAAATATTACAACAATTTTAAACTAATTACACCTACTCTAAGCCCCCTAATAAAATAACAAAGACCCCCAAAATAACAAAATGCCCTACCCTATTCTAAATTACTAAAGTTCAAAGCTCTTTTACCTTACCAGCCCTGAACAGGGCCCTTTGCTGGGCATGCCCCAAGAAGTTCAGCTCTTTTGCCTGTAAAAAAAACATACAATACCCCCCCCCCCAACATTACAACCCACCACCCACATACCCCTAATCTAACCAAAAAACCCCTTAAATAAACTTAACACTAAGCCCCTGAAGATCTTCCTACCTTATCTTCACCATACCAGGTTCACCGATCCGTCCTGAAGAGCTCCTCCGATGTCCTGATCCAAGCCCAAGTGGGGGGCTGAAGAGGTCCATGATCCGGCTGAAGTCTTCATCCAAGCGGGAGCTGAAGAGGTCCATGATCCGGATGAAGTCTTCATCCAAGCGGGAGCTGAAGAGGTCCATGATCCGGATGAAGTCTTCTATCAACGGCATCTTCAATCTTCTTTCTTCGGGAGCCATCATTTTCCATCCGACGCGGAACATCCTCTTCTCCCGACGCCTACTAGCTGAATGAAGGTTCCTAAGGGACGTCATCCAAGATGGAGTCCCTCGAATTCTGATTGGCTGATAGGATTCTACCAGCCAATCGGAATTAAGGTAGGAAAATTCTGATTGGCTGATGGAATCAGCCAATCAAAATCAAGTTCAATCCGATTGGCTGATCCGATCAGCCAATCAGATTGAGCTCGCATTCTATTGGCTGTTCCGATCAGCCAATAGAATGCAAGCTCAATCTGATTGGCTGATCGGATCAGCCAATCGGATTGAACTTGATTCTGATTGGCTGATTCCATCAGCCAATCAGAATATTAATATTAATATTAATTCCCAAATATATAATAAACAAGAAATTCCAAATTGGATACTTACGAGGTGGACGAGTGAGGATTGAACATAATAATCCGAGTCTCCTTACCCCCTGCAAGTCGGCTACGGAGGATGACGTCACGCCTGTAGGCCGGGTGAGTCAGAGCGACAGCGACCGACGTGAGGCTTGTTAGAGCGTGGAGGCTCCAGGCCGATACACAGTGTCCGGCTAAAGCGCAAAGAGTGCTACACCTAACGGCTACAAACAACAGGTGCACAACGCATCGAAGAGCCGTGAAGAAGGGGGTGAGTCTTCACATTTTTGCTATATCTATATCTGTGAACGCCTAATTGTATCCTATAGGGTTGCCACGGAGGGGTCTGTTTGTTTTTTTCCCTACCGGGAGGAACAGACAATCGATGCTTATTATTATTATAGTGTGTGGCTACACTTTACCCCATACGTGGTCCCTATAATCAGTGGAACTGTGTTCATATCCAAAACACACATTTGGAACTTTGCAAACTCTACACATATATTGTTATATATCAATATATCAGGGATACAGCACACATCCGATATGAGTGGTGCACAGTGGAAGATTACTATCGAATTAGTGGAATACTTTGTCCTTATATCCGCCTGAGTGTTACATACAGCATTGGTGTTTGGGACCTCTTTTTGATCACTAGTATATTTTTTGGCACTTTCTTTAAGAACGTTACATACTAGTCCACAGAGCATTTCCTTTTGTACACCAATCATTTGGGAATATATTTTTTGGACTTTTGTTTGAAAAGCCTTACTTCTATTCTCCCTTAATTTAAAAGAAAATTCTACAAAATGAATGTCAAGAATGTATTATCATTGTCAACCAAGTAACCTCACAGTTGTATGGGGTATATTGTTCAAGTGGATTAAAAAACAACAGTGGACGACTCTCTAGTATATAAGAGTCATTAAAAACTGGACTATACAATAACATACTGGACATTACTCACATATATGGACAACTTTGAACTTTTGTCTTTATTTATTTACTTATCATTTTTTGGACAATTGCATGCATTTATTCTGTGATTATCAACTATGGTTTTTGTTATCTTAGAATGACAGTCCACCTGCATCAGTCTTCTGTATAAATTGGGAGTTTTGTTTAGACCATTTGGGAAGCCAATTTTGCTATCAGTATTAATTGTAATAAGGATTGTTTATTGTTCATTGTTTATTGTATACTGTTTAACAGAAGGTTTACATTTTCTATGCTGAAATGCAGTTTTGAGATAAGCTTAAATCTTTGTTTAGAATTAACAGTTAACTCTTAGAGTCAAAAGAAAATAGAAGAGAACTGACTATTATATAAAGTTAACCGTTGGTAATTTCAAAAGGAAGTTTTTCTCTTGAGTAGCACATTATAGTTTGATAGTAAAGCTACATTAAGGTGCACAATGGAGGCAGCAGAGACTAATGAAAGGGGAGAGTATTTCTCACTTAAAACATTCCAAGAAAGAGACAATAGTACACTTGACCTAGAGGAGGTTTTCTGTACAGATAGGTCAAGATTTTCCCTAGCTAAACTTTTTGAGGAAATGGAATTTTTACTTCTAAAAGAAAGTAAACTAAGATGGGACATCATGACTCTTAATAAATACCAAGAATTAAAAATCATACCCAGGGGTTTAAGGGTAAATAAATTCCCAACATTCCAAACGGATGACCGTGAATTTATTGGTGATTGGAATGTCATACTATCAGACTGCTCCCTTCGTTTAATGGTACTTTTAGTACAATACAAAACAAAAACACTTAATGTAATCACCCTACAGATTGAGACAATACAAGTAGAATTGAACCAGAGGAGGGAGGCTTTAGAGTATCCCAAATATGATAGCATTTTACAAAATACATTGAAGGAGTCCAAAATACTATTAACCACGATCAAGCATAACAAATACCTTAGGGATCAGTCTGACTACGACAACAATAGGGTGTTTATTTGGAATAGAAAGGATAGATTTGAAGGGCGCAGAGCATATAACAGGTCACGTGGCAGAGGTAGAGGTCGAAATACCTCAAACAATAAGAGCATCAAAGAGATTGGCAATCAGGGACAGCAAGAACGTGAGGTTGGTTATCAAAAAGGGAAAAAGGTACAGTTTTCTGAGAGTGAAGCTGAATCCTATGACGACAGCTCAGCGTCAGGAGGGGAGGATAGTAATGAACTATCCAACCTACCAGTAAACATAGACACGGAACAGTTGGCAGTACGACCTAAGACTCCCCAGACTTTTAAACCTTCAATTCTGAAAAAACAACAGAAAGGGGCATCGAAATATACCCCTGATGAAATTTCCCTTGATACAGCACCACCAAATATAGGAGGAAGGATAAGGTCAGATTTAAATGACAAACAAGATCTTGAACAGGTTTTTTCCCTTCCCCCAAAAGAACCAGAGGGTGGAGGGAGAGGGAGGGGAGGACAGATAGGTCAACAGCGACAAAATCGCCAATCCACCAGACGAGGCAGGCAAGGGAGCAAATACCAGTAAATGATACTAATGTGATAAATTTGTCTGACTACACACTGTCCAAAATGGAAATTAAAGTATTAAGTTTGGGACTAGGTTTTGTTCCATCACAAAAGTTCAATTTATTCAATACCTTGATTGACGTTAACAGATTAATTAGAGGGTTAACAGTAAAAAAAATTTTTTATAATGAGGAAGTGGAGAACTTGGATGCTGATATCTCGCATCACAGAACAAATATAAGATCAACCAGTGAATTTCATTTCAGTGAGGAATGTGATATGTTAAACTTAGAAGTACTATCACATGAAGGAACGACAATTGATAAAACAACAATTCAGACACCATAATTCAGGGCGTCCTCTAGGTTTTATCCCATACACCAGAGAGGTGATATATTGGAAACCTTTCAAGAAAGGGTTGAAAGGGACTTAACATTGCTACACCAGGCCACCCCATCTAATCAGCATAATCTAAATTATAAAGAAAAAGAAGCATTGAGAAAGCTTCAAACTAATGAAAACTTAGTCATTAGAAATGCAGATAAGGGGGGCTCGGTGGTAGTAATGTCACGCACCCAATTTGTGGCCGAAGCAGAAAGACAGCTACACAACGACAGATTCTATCTTGTGTTGAGAGGGGATCCTACCATTAGGTATAAGAGGGAATTGGTACAGATTCTCGATGATGGTAAGGAATTAGGTGTTTTGGATGAGTCTACCTGTGACTTCCTCCTGGTGGACAACCCAGTGACACCTATCTTTAATCATTTACCTAAGGTACATAAATCCCTGGAGGAGGTCACAGGTAGACCCATAGTGAGTGGCATAGGATCACTACTAGAGAGGACTTCACAGTGGCTTGATAGCATACTGCAACCTCTGGTGGAGGGACTAACAAGTTTTCTGCAAGACACCACACATGTCTTGAAACTAATGACAAATATGCCCTGGGAGGAGACAGATTTGTGGCTCACCATTGATGTTAGAGCTCTTTATACATCCATCCCACATGACAAGGGCATACAGGCCATAGAATATTTCTTGAGTAGGAACACTGACTTCTCGAATGAAGTAATAGACTACATACTCAGAATTGTACAGTATTTATTGACACACAACTATTTCTCCTTTGAGGGGGTTTTCTATCTCCAGAGATGCGGGACAGCCATGGGTGCCAAGTTCGCACCCTCTTTCGCCAACCTCTACATGGGGTGGTGGGAGCTGTCCCGCATCTATGGAGATGGGAACCCCTTCAGGAGAAATATTCAATTCTACCGGCGTTACATAGATGATCTGCTCCTGGTGTGGAGGGGCACAGAGGCGGAGGCTGAGACCTTTGTGCAATGGTTAAACAACAATGACCTTGGGTTGGAGTTCACTTTTGAACTAAACAGGAATCAGATTAATTTCCTGGATCTTACATTAAGAGGCATTCCCAAGGTTGGGGTTGAAACCGAAGTTTACAGAAAACCAATAACGGGAAACACACTACTCCACGCCAGGAGCAGTCATCCTAAACCGGTTTTTAGATCAGTAGCTAAGGGTCAATTTACCCGATTGAAGCGCAATTGTAGCAATTCTGAGCAATTTGAGTTTCACGCTGACCAATTGGCGGAACGCTTAAAAGAAAGAGGTTATCAATCATCAGTCATTCGAAAAGCAAGGGAGGAAGTCACTTCCTGCAATAGAAGAAAGCTGCTAGAGAAAGCAGAACCAAAAAGAGACAAGGGAGGAAAGACTTATTTTGTAACAGACTATAGCATCCAATACAATAAGATTTGTCAAATAATAAGAAAACATTACAAATTGCTAGCTGCGGACAACGCACTAGCGGATGTGGTGGAAAAAGGTTGTAAATGCTCATTCAGAAAGGGAGTCACAATGGGTAACCTACTAGCTCCAACACAATTAAAAAATACACGGAGGGAGCAAAACAGCTCCTGGCTCCGGTTCAAAGGAGTTTATAGGTGCAGCAATCAATCTTGCAAAGCATGTGAACATCTCCTAATAGGAGAGGGATTCAGATGCAGTGCCACCAATGCACTTTTCAATCACAAACAGTGCATGAATTGCAGAAACAGTTTTGTGGTCTACCTAGCAGGTTGTGTCATGTGTAACCTACAATATGTGGGCATGACTACAAGAGAGACAAGGGAGCGGATTAGGGAACATTTGTTGGACATCAAAGCGGGCTCTCTGACCACCCCACTCGTCCAGCACTTCAAATTGTTCCATAACAAGGATGGTACACACTTTAAATGGACAATAATAGAAACAGTGGAAGCTGGGCGAAGGGGTGGTGACAGAAAATCCGTACTTGCAAAAAAAGAAGTCTTCTGGATTTTTAAATTAAAGACAAGATACCCCACAGGACTTAATTCAGCTTACGATCTCATTAATCATTGGATCTAAAACAGTTTAATTATATATACTGTCACATTGAAGACTTAGGCAAGGCAAGGCTATTTGTCCACATAATTCCCACTTTTTATCTATTAAATTGTTCTTTACTCAGTAGGACTAACTGCCCCAAAGATAAAATCCCTTTGGTTTAGGACAGTACCAACACTGATATTAATAATGAGAATCATATAATTAGATCTTAATTTCAATATGAAAGGTGATAGGAATACACTATTTGAAATTTAGAATATGCAGTGGTTGCAGCAAGAAAGAAACCTAAAAGAACAAACATAGGATAATGAAACAGGGAATGTAGGGGTCAGCAGCAGGGTCTAGCACTTCAGTGGATACATGTACTAGGACCCACATAGATGAGTAATTTAGACATTTTATAAAAAAATAAAAAAATATAAGAAGTACACTTTAATTGAGTAAGTAAATAAATACATAGATCAAATTAAGTAAATCACACACTGAGCACTGACAAATTCAATTATTACAGGCAGCATAGATAGGTCTTTAACATAGTTTATACAGAGACACTAAGTACACCAGTTAAGTAAGAGTTAAACTGGTCACAGCCTCTCAACCAATAGTTTGTTTTTAACCCCTTTTTAAGCCCAAGGTAAGGAGGGAGTAATTAAGCTATGATTACGGCATAACTGCTGAAACGCGTAAGCTTGTACACCATGGAAGGGCTGTTACTTTTGTGACCTGTTTTACCGGATGAAAATAAAAGTTGTAATCACTTTACAATTGCGACTCCAGCATCTCTTTTTTCTCAGTTATCTTCACCATACCAGGTTCACCGATCCATCCTGAAGAGCTCCTCCGATGTCCTGATCCAAGCCCAAGTGGGGGGCTGAAGAGGTCCATGATCCGGCTGAAGTCTTCATCCAAGCGGGAGCTGAAGAGGTCCATGATCCGGATGAAGTCTTCATCCAAGCGGGAGCTGAAGAGGTCCATGATCCGGATGAAGTCTTCTATCAACGGCATCTTCAATCTTCTTTCTTCGGGAGCCATCATTTTCCATCCGACGCGGAACATCCTCTTCTCCCGACGCCTACTAGCTGAATGAAGGTTCCTAAGGGACGTCATCCAAGATGGAGTCCCTCGAATTCTGATTGGCTGATAGGATTCTACCAGCCAATCGGAATTAAGGTAGGAAAATTCTGATTGGCTGATGGAATCAGCCAATCAAAATCAAGTTCAATCCGATTGGCTGATCCGATCAGCCAATCAGATTGAGCTCGCATTCTATTGGCTGTTCCGATCAGCCAATAGAATGCAAGCTCAATCTGATTGGCTGATCGGATCAGCCAATCGGATTGAACTTGATTCTGATTGGCTGATTCCATCAGCCAATCAGAATATTCCTACCTTAATTCCGATTGGCTGATAGAATCCTATCAGCCAATCGGAATTCGAGGGACACCATCTTGGATGACGTCCCTTAAAGGAACCGTCATTCTTCAGTTGGACGTCGCCGGATGAAGATGGGTCCGCATCGGAGGTCTTCAGGATGGAACCGGTCCTCATCGGATGAAGATAGAAGATGCCGCTTGGAAGATGATGGTTGCCGGTCCGGATCTACTCTTCTTCCCGGATAGGATGAAGACTTTGGAGCCTCTTCTGGACCTCTTCAGCCCCCGGATGATGGATCGCCAGCCCCCGCTTGGGTTGGATGAAGATTTTGGAGCCAGGACGGATCGATGAAACCTGGTGAGGTGAAGACAAGGTAGGATGATCTTCAGGGGCTTAGTGTTAGGTTTATTTAAGGGGGGTTTGGGTTAGATTAGGGGTATGTGGGTGGTGGGTTGTAATGTTGGGGGGGGTATTGTATGTTTTTTTTTACAGGAAAAAGAGCTGAACTTCTTGGGGCATGCCCCGCAAAGGGCCCTGTTCAGGGCTGGTAAGGTAAAAGAGCTTTGAACTTTAGTAATTTAGAACAGGGTAGGGCATTTTTTATTTTGGGGGTCTTTGTTATTTTATTATTGGGCTTAGAGTAGGTGTAATTAGTTTAAAATTGTTGTAATATTTTTCTTATGTTTGTAAATATTTTTTTATTTTTTGTAACTTAGTTCTTTTTTATTTTTTGTACTTTAGTTAGTTTATTTCATTGTAGTTATTTGTACATATTGTATTTAATTAATGTATTGATAGTGTAGTGTTAGGTTTAATTGTAGGTAATTGTAGGTATTTTATTTAATTAATTTAATGATAGTATAGTGTTAGGTTTAATTGTAACTTAGGTTAGGATTTATTTTACAGGTAATTTTGTAATTATTTTAACTAGGTAACTATTAAATAGTTCTTAACTATTTAATAGCTATTGTACATGGTTAAAATAATTACAAAGTTGCCTGTAAAATAAATATTAATCCTAAAATAGCTACAATGTAATTATAATTTATATTGTAGCTATATTAGGATTTATTTTACAGGTAAGTATTTAGTTTTAAATAGGAATAATTTATTTAATAAGAGTTAATTAATTTTGTTAGATTAAAATTATATTTAATTTAGGGGGGTGTTAGTGTTAGGGGTTAATACATTTATTAGAATAGCGGTGAGCTCCGGTTGGCAGATTAGGGGTTAATATTTGAAGTTAGGTGTCGGCGATGTTAGGGAGGGCAGATTAGGGGTTAATACTATTTATTATAGGGTTAGTGATGCGGATTAGGGGTTAATAACTTTATTATAGTAGCGGTGCGGTCCGGTCGGCAGATTAGGGGTTAATAAGTGTAGGCAGGTGGAGGCGACGTTGTGGGGGGCAGATTAGGGGTTAATAAATATAATATAGGGGTCGGCGGTGTTAGGGGCAGCAGATTAGGGGTACATAGCTATAATGTAGGTGGCGGCGCTTTGCGGTCGGCAGATTTGGGGTTAATTATTGTAGGTAGTTGTCGGCGACGTTGTGGGGGGCAGATTAGGGGTTAATAAATATAATATAGGGGTCGGCGGTGTTAGGGGCAGCAGATTAGGGGTACATAAGTATAACGTAGGTGGCGGTCGGCAGATTAGGGGTTAAAAAAATGTAATCGAGTGGCGGCGATGTGGGGGGACCTCGGTTTAGGGGGTACATAGGTAGTTTATGGGTGTTAGTGTACTTTAGAGTACAGTAGTTAAGATCTTTATGAACCGGCTTTAGCGCAGAAAGCTCTTAACTACTGACTTTTTTCTGCGGCTGGAGTTTTGTCGTTAGATTTCTAACGCTCACTTCAGACACGACTCTAAATACCGGAGTTAGAAAGATCCCATTGAAAAGATAGGATACGCAAATGACGTAAGGGGATCTGCGGTATGGAAAAGTGGCGGCTGAAAAGCGAGCGTTAGACCCTTTTTTGAGTGACTCCAAATACCGGCGGTAGCCTAAAACCAGCGTTAGGAGCCTCTAACGCTGGTTTTCACGGCTAACGCCAAACTCCAAATCTAGGCCTATGTCATCTAATTTCTCAACAGGCATATATTAGGTTTGAATAATATTTCTCAGATGATAGATTTGAATAGTCATTGTATTAAAACATTTGAGAGTTTGAAAAGAGAATTTAGTCTTAGCAATAAAGAATTCTTTGCATACTTACAAATAAGACACTTTATAGCTAAGATGACAAATGAATGTGGTTGGAACTGGTCCTGGGGGAAATTGGAGAATTGGCTTGTGTTAGTCAAAAACGGGTTTACGTCAATCTCACCATGCTATCAATTATTAATTTCTAACAAGGGGGAGATGAACTTAGGAAACTTAGCAGCTGCATGGAATTCTATGATACCTCAACATCCCATAAATCTAAATAAAATTCATGTTTCTATTTTAAAAGTATTACAAATTACTTTATCGGCCACATGGAGAGAATCCCATATTAAGTTATTATATAGGACCTACTATACTCCGACAAAAGGGATAAGATGCGGGAATACTAACTTCTGTATATGCCCAAAATGCTCATTACCGGCAGACCTTATTCATATGATCTGGGAATGCCCTAGGATTAAAAATTTCTGGTCTAAAATAGAATACTGGATCAATCAAGTATTAAAAATTTCTCCCCTGAGGTTAGACATAACCTCCATAATTTTTTTATGGGAAGCAACGAAAGATCTCTGGAAGCATAATAAAATAGTCAATATGATTATCCTAGCGGCAAGATATTTAATTTTTAAAAAATGGAAAGGAAGGGCAAGCCCCAGTATAAACAAGCTCAAAACTTGTCTAAAGAAACAATATATGCTAGAGCAGAGAGACACTAATATGGAAGAAGAGAGTGACATTGAAGGTTTTTTTTAAAAATGGTCAGTGTTTATCAAAATATTTCCACTGAATGAGAGAGAGCACATGATCTACCCATTTAGGAACTCAGAATTGGTGCTGTTGGGACTATGGTAGTCTCCCTTGCTCATATCCCAGCCCCCCCCCCCTTTTTTTTTTCGGCTTTGTGTGGTTTTGTTTTAGGGTGTTTTGTTAGGTGTTTTGTCAGTGTATTGCTTGTCTTATGCAGTTTGGTTGTCTTGGTTTTCTTCTCCCTAGTTGATTACGTGTGCTAGGTTTGGTTGATTTTTTTGTGAATACTTGACTTAGGATGGAAAAGGAAGAAAATGGTAAAGTTTATTCATTGTTCAGGTTGCCACTTAAAAGATAAGATATAGTATGATAAAAGCATATAAGTCATAGTACTGAATGCCATAATCTTTTCCCTTGGAATATGTATGAATTAAAAAAAAAAAATTATTATACATGATATTATTTTGTTGGGAAAGTAAAGGGAAAGGGAAGAAGGGGAAGGGGAAAAGAAAAAAGAAAAAAACAGGTTTATAAAAGCCTACTTTGTATTTCTGCAATATTATACTTCATTTTTTCTGTGTTTACTTTTTTTGTAAGTGGAAAATACTGCATTTATTATTGATGTTATAAGGCATTCATTGTTTTTTGTTCTTGTTTCAAAACCTCAATAGAAATAAAAATATTTAAAAAAAAAATTGAATGATCTTTCTAAATCATGAATTAAAAAATTGTGTTTCATGCCCCTTTAAATCATCCCGATCTGATCAGGATTATTGACAAGCCCTGTTCTCGCACAATTGGTTGCACAAGAGCAGGATGCATGACTGCACAAGCAATAGCCTGTGAAATATTAAATGTAGGGCAAATGATGGTTCCTGAGAGTGGACATTGTCCGTCCAGCAATTTATAAATGGAGCCCTATAACTGTACTTTATTAATGATGTACGTTGCTGGCTAAGTTGTGCAAACTAAGTCTTATCTAATTTTTCAACAGGTAATGGAGGAACCCAAAAATAAAGCAGCTTTAGCTAAAATTGTAATATATATATATATATCACTTGGAGGTTCCAAACTGTAGTGCTCGTAGAAAGGGAGAAACATAAAAGGGAGAACAATTTGTGGTGCAGTATGACTATACTGATTTACAACATGGTGCAAAAAAAGAAAATTGTTGCACACCTTTTTTAACCTCAAAGACTGTGAGGTTTGTGGAGTGCCTTTAAGAGATTTTTTTCTTTTTGGTGCTACAGATGTTTATCTTCATGACCAATTGGAGTAAGGTCTTTTTGAGGTACGATGCTTCTTTATTTCATGTGTCTGTTAAAAGTGCTTCTCCTCTGTGGAGTATGGTAACTTTTAAATTCCAGTAATGAATTTCATCTGTATAGTACAGGTCGAAAACTTCCTTTTCAAGTTGTATAATATCCCTTTTGATGAGAGACAATAAAAAACTTCCCCTATCTGGGGTATGGTAGATGCCTTTCAAACAGTAAATGAAATAAATGCCAATGGCTAATTCAAATTAAAATATCCTTTATTAGAGCACAAAACAACTGGTGTCAGTGCTAATAATTAAAAAGTCTCCAGGTGGTATAGAGTAAAAGTTTATGTAGAGATTTGGGGTAATAATGTTGGATAATGCCTTGATTGTGCACAAAAGCTTTGAAGAATCCTTGTGTATTTTCCTTTTGATAAGAATTAAAGTTCAGTTTTTTTAAAATAATGTTAATATCGATTGTGGAAGATACCTGTTTGAGTTTTTGAAGAGGTGGGGTAGTTTTGATCCTCCACAGGTATTTCCTTCCTTCGGATGGTGTTGGATGCACTTGTGTGTGACAAGTGATCTCAAGAGTTGCGGTCTCGCCAGATCGGAAGTGATGTCACAAGTGGGTGTGCCCTTACGCGTTTCGTGAAACTGTTTTCACTTCGTCAGAGGGTATCATATATATATGTTCAACAAACTATAAGAAAAGAACAAGGACCAACAAAATTAATGGCCCAAAATAGATAGGGAATCAAGCACTCTTTTGCAAATAAAATTGTATAATCAATCTGGCTCTAAATGTTATTTATAAGAAATAAAACTCTGACCAGCATAATCACAATAAGCAAAGTATATTTAATAGTGAGATACCTTAAATACCAAAGATAGCAATTGCTAAATAGATAAATGCCAGGTATATATTGTCATAACATGGAATATTTATTGTCATAACATAAAGTATATTTTAGATTAAATCTATGAACATGAGACAAATGATTTCTAAGATGTGCACATCTCTATTTTTTTTGAATATTTTTTTATTGAGGTTATATTGTTAAATACAAATGGTATAGAATACCTCGCAACAAAAACAACAACAGTGTCAAATTTACAATAGTTATTCTTACACATGAAATAACAGGATAGCATTTTGCTAGGTATATAATGAAGACCTCTATTTTTATATTATATTCTTCACTTATTTCCTCAGATGTCACAAATGGCCACTTTTGGACCAGGAAAAGCAAATGTAGACTAAAGGAAAAATATGGAGTGGTCACTTATGGACCTGATGTTGTAATGGAAGGAGTATATTAGTAACTGAAGTTTCTAGCTTCAAAAATATGATAGGGGGAGGAAATTCAGCGCGTAAGCACTGCTATTCGAATATGAGGGAGTATGGAGTACGGGGGGGGGGGCTGAGCCTTATGGAAGGACGAGAGGAAAAACGTAATGGGACCTCTGAGATAGATACTGGAGAATTAGGGGTAGATCAAAGGGTCAGCATAACACATATGATATAACTATAGAGTCGATACAACCGTACCAAGTATAAAATGCAACAAGATGCGTAAGAAATATAAAGAGTAAACAGGTTAGTATATGGTAAACAGTAAGGTGGGATGGTTAACTATACCTGCATTGCTAAAACAGGCTAAGAACAAATCCAGGCAAAACACAATATCATAGATTTAGAAAGAGGTGCTCTCTATAGGGTTGGTATATTTTAGGATTAAAGGTCTTTAAATGTGAGCTACATAGTGTCTGATGACAGGGGCAAAACTACAGGGGGTGCAGAGGTCGCAGGTGCGACTGGGCCCCTGACTGTGGGGGCCCAGCTAAAAAAAAAAAAAAAACAAATTTTTAATTAAAAACGTTAACCTACCACTGCCTGCACTGATATCATGTGAGTGTGACATGACTACAGGGGTTAGTGTTTCTGTTTTACCCATTGGTGTTTATGTGTGTGTGTATGTATGTGACTGTGTGTGCATTTATGCATGTATGTGTGTTTGTGTATGTTTGTGGAACCAGCAAATTACAGACCTTGTTACTACAGCATGGGGGAGGGCAGGGGGTAAACAGTGTCACTATACAGTACCACTATATACAGTTTGGGGGGGTGGACCATGTCACTGACTACTGTTGTCACTTTATAAAGTACTGGGCGGGTAGGGTTAGGCCATCCATCTCACCGGCAGATTACAGACTGTGTCACTAACTTACTATATACAGTACTGGTGGGTTAAACAGTGTCACTATATACAGTAATAGGGGGTCAGACCATCTCACAGACTGTGGGCACAGGGTACCTCCTTTGGCAAACATGTAATCTGATTCACATTTTTTTCTGTGTTAAATGTAAAAAAAAAATAATATGTATTAAATTCCTTTTTTTGGAGGGGGAGGGGTGGTGGGGGGGGCCCTTCTTAGATTCTTGCACCTGGGCCCTGTGGTTTTTAGTTACGCCTCTGTCTGATGATATGAGTATTCTCACAGGGTATGCATATTGGTTGGCATTTTTTCATTGCTACTTAGGGCTCTGTTTTATAATGGCCTACTAAGTCAAAATTATGGGCTAGGTGATTATCTTGTGGATAATGACAATTAGGTATATTAGCAGGCTCAGAGTAGTAAAAAAGGATGTATATCCATTCCTTGCCAACCTAGTACTGGTTGTAATAGTAGCCATTATGCAATATTATACTAAATGTGAAACCCAGAGTCTAATCCAAAAGGGCAATAGAAGCTAAGTCTCATTTAATAACAATACTATCTACAGAACTGAGCTCCTGGAGACACTGTAATGTGGTATTCTAGATCGGCGACAAACATATATGTCAGCTATATACATAAAAATTATGACTAAAAGAAATGTGTTAACAGCTAATCACAGCACTTATTGAACTGCATTATTGCCGGATAAATAAAACGGTCAGTGCCGCTGTAGGTAGCATGAATATGAAACTTCCAACGAGTACAGTATATCTAGTGCAGATATGCTGATATGACACAGCGATTAATAGAGAGGTACAATACTTTAGAAATTACAATAAGAACAACACAGATAAGGTGAGTCCACTAGCCTGCACTAGAATAACCAAACATTATAAACAAAAGAGAGCATCTCCACTGTCCTCTCAATTTAGCATATGTATGATAGTGGATAATGTCTTGTAAGCTAAACTGAGGGGTACTACTTGTGAGGTTTGCAATAGGAGGAGATATAAGACAGGGACTAGAAATGCAGGGGAAAACCATAAAAAATTATACCCTCATACAGGGCCAAAGTTCAATATTACTTCCAACTAGGGGAGCAAGCTAAGACTATAATCGGTTGGAGGTAGGTAGACCCTTAATCTCAGGCCCATAAGCCATCATTTGGGAGATCTGTTATGTGTGAGTCAGAGTCTTATCATAGCGCCAGTATCCCCTAGATATTAGAACCAAATGATCCCACCTGTATTACCTCAAGGGGATATGTATTCTAAAGGGAACAACCTCTCTGTTTACACATGTAACGCATTATATAATTAGGTTATGAAGCCTTGGGGCTTAATTGGAAAACACACTCATCCCTAATGAAACTGGTGCAATACCTAAGTCTGGCATTATAACAAATAACATATGGGGTGATATACTCACAGGTCATGAAGTTTTAGGGTTCAATTGCTAAGCAGACTCATCTAAATTGATAATTGTACAATACCTAAAGCTGCAGCTGGGACACATTACATACAGAAAAACTATGAGAAAATATTGTTATGTACACTATTACCTTACAATACAAAATATATAAATTTCAGTAATACGACAAAATTATATATCTCATTAAACGTAAGCTAGTTGGCTTATATGAATATCCCTCAACTGGAGGCAATGAAAACTTGAACAGAGTACATGAAACTGTATAATCCATGAAAAGTTCACATCTGTCTTTTGTGCTATCTTCAGTTAGCCTACTCCAGCTTTTGATTTAAATATAGACACTCAAACCACATAGCCTTGCCAACATAAGC
The DNA here is from genome assembly GCF_027579735.1 of Bombina bombina. NCBI lineage: Eukaryota > Metazoa > Chordata > Amphibia > Anura > Bombinatoridae > Bombina > Bombina bombina. Next base: position 385,436,100 of record NC_069499.1, read on the forward strand.
AGCGCAATCAGATATGGTGTGTACATATCTGGGCCATGAGGCTAACGTTAGAATATGTGAGCATTGGAGCTCTATAACAAGCAGTGATGTTAATATTTCAAACAGGTATCGTCATAGAAAATATATAAATTACTCCTTAAAGGAGCAAAGATTCTATATGTCCGCATTCACTATGTAGGCAAGCAAGAAATTTGAATGATGCAATCTGCCTTAGCGCAATTAACATGTCTTCAAACATAAGCCCACACCAACATGCAGTTGAGAACACCTCACCCCGTTGTGAGCCATCTTGTGGGGACCGAAGTCCAGATCATGCCAGGGTGAAGACCATTTAGGTAAGTGGACTATTTTAGGGACCAGAAGTTCTATAAGCTTAAGACACGTATGTCTTAATCTCCAACCGGAGGAGTCAGCCGCATCTTCCCTGTCAGATGTCAAAGGCCATGAATCAGATATATGTTCCTCCCGAGAATACCACATAGGAGACAGTTGCAATCGAATATGCTGAACATGTGGGGCTAGGACCCGTAATCCGGGACCCGGTAAGTCGACTGTCGTAAGTAGATGCCTCTCAGCGCTCTCTGTATAGAAGGGTGATGAGCTGGATATGCTGCGTACAGTGCCATCAATGTTGCTAATTTTCAGGATACCTTCTGGAGCGCCGTTATATCCCTCATTCTGTGATGGGAAGCACTGCTGGTCTGGGGATATATTCCCTGCAGGAACCGTGTGAATGAAATTCTCATTAGTAGGGAATCTGGCGCAGTTTGTTACTGGTATGTCTCTAACAGTGGCGGTTAGATCGTCAAATATTCTGTCTGTATATTCCATGTTGAGTCGGCAGTATGATGAGCTTAATGACCCGCTTGATGTGCACTGCTACTTAGTGCTGTCTGCTCAAGAGAGTTTGCTGCATGCAGCTCCGTGAAGATCTGCTGTTTCTCTGCTTGTAACTCCCGGGTTAGTAGGCCGTGATGCGGTGTGTTATAACTGTCCTCAATTCTGCTACTAACTGACATCTAAAGGGATCCTTGTTTCTTCATTAGCAAAGCTGCCAAATTTCTTGCTTAAATTTTTGTTTTTTACAGCATAATGAGCTGTTTCTTGGGCCAGTACCACGGAGCTAACCTAAAATGCGGCCATCTCCTGTAAGTACCGGCTCCGCCCCAGTTAATAACTATTTAATAGCTACCTAGTTAAAATAATTACAAAATTACCTGTAAAATAAATCCAAACCTAAGTTACAATTAAACCTAACACTACACTATCAATAAATTAATTAACTAAACTATCTACAATTATCTCCAATTAAATCAACTAAACTAAATTACAAAAAAAACCCACTAAATTACAAAAAATAAAAAAGATTACAAGAATTTTAAACTAATTACACCTACTCTAAGCCCCCTAAAAAAATAACAAAGCCCCCCAAAATAAAAATTGCCCTACCCTATTCTAAAATAAAAAGTTAACAGCTACCTTACCAGCCCTTAAAAGGGCCTTTTGCGGGGCATGCCCCAAAGAAAACAGCTCTTTTGCATTTAAATAAACATACAATACCCCCCAACATTACAACCCACCACCCACATACCCCTAATCTAACCCAAACACCCCTTAAAAAACCTAACACTAAGCCCCTGAAGATCTCCCTACCTTATCTTCACCACGCCGGGTATCACCGATCCGTCCAGAAGAGGGTCCGAAATCTTCATCCTATCTGGCAAGAAGAGGTCCAGAAGAGGGTCCGAAGTCTTCATCCTATCCGGCAAGAAGAGGACATCCGGACCGGTAGACATCTTCATCCAGGCGGCATCTTCTATCTTCTTCCATTCGGTGCGGAGCGGGACCATCTTGAAGCAGCCGACGCGGATCCATCCTCTTCTTCCGGCGACTCCCTATGAATGAAGGTTCCTTTAAGTGACGTCATCCAAGATGGCGTCCCTCAAATTCCGATTGACTGATAGGATTCTATCAGCCAATCTGAATTAAGGTAGGAAAAATCTGATTGGCTAATTGAATCATCCAATCAGATTCAAGTTCAATCCGATTGGCTGATTGGATCAGCCAATCAGATTGAGCTCGCATTCTATTGGCTGATCAGAACAGCCAATAGAATGCGAGCTCAATCTGATTGGCTGATTGGATTTTTATTAGAATGGCAGCGATGTGGGGGGACCTCGGTTTAGGGGTGGATAGGTAGTTTATGGGTGTTAGTGTACTTTAGAGCACAGTAGTTAAGAGTTTTATGAACCGGTGTTAGCTCTTAACTCCTGACATTTTTCTGCGGCTGGAGTCTTGTCGTTAGAGTTCTAACGCTCACTTCAGCCAAGACTCTAAATACCAGCGTTAGAAAGATCCCATTGAAAAGATAGGATACGGAATTGACGTAAGGGGATCTGCAGTATGGAAAACTCGCGGCTGGAAAGTGAGCGTTAGACCCTTTCCTGACTGACTCTAAATACCAGCGGGTGGCCAAAACCAGCGTTAGGACCCCCTAACGCTGGTTTGGACGGCTAACGCAGAACTCTAAATTTAGGCGATTGTAAATAATGTTGTCCCTTTGCTTTTTTAAAGTTGATGAGCAGAATTTTTCAATCAATGAGTACCGGCACTTTTTTTTTTTTTTTTTTTTTTTTTTTAGTATCGGCACCTTTTCTTTTACAACAAAAAGCATTGTATATATAAATATTATATAATATGTTTTACGATAGTAGCATGGACTAAGTGTGCCACTAGATATATGAAAGTACATAGATGAAGACATTATTAATCAGAAACTCAGACTTTAAAAATGTTCTGACTTATGAGCCCAGTTGCTCCTCATGGAGTTGTAAATCAAATTAAAAACCTAAAAAATAAAAAATAAAAAACTCGTTGTGAAAGGTAAACAAACACCAGCTCTTTTTTAGTTGACCGTTAATTTTAGACCCTTCAGAGATCATTGCAGGACATACTGTTCAGGACAGTAATCCATGCCATAGAATATTATAATTTCACTTTTTTTTTAAAGTGTCTTCAACTGATATTACATAAAAAAAACATATTTTTCCCTTATTATTTTTTTTTTATTTAACTTTGATGGGTATCATATTTTAAGGCATGAGCATGATTTTGTTAAAAAACCCAAGAGGAATTTAAGTGAACACAAACAAAAGAAGATGCATTTATGTACAATATTTGTGTTACCTTCAGAAACTGTACTGAGATGCTGTCTTTTGAGAATATATATAAAAAAACATTACTTATTCCTGTCAGTATGTAATGCCTTTGACTATGCTGATCAATATCGCTGCAGCATTGGTTATTATGGGGATGAAGATTCTCTTCACTCAATAAACCCCAAGTTCCTTTTCTACAAAGGTGAGCAAAATACTTTTAAAAGAATGATTTATCTTTGTAATGCCTTCTGGGGATATGCAACTATCACTATAAAGATATGTAGCTGTACTTTGAAATGCAGAATATTATGTTTTTGCTTCGGGCAAGCAATAGCTTAAAACCATTTGTTTATCCAAAAAAATCAATTGAAAAGTTATCTAACAAAGGCCTTCATACATGTCTCTGTATGTGGATTAATGTATGATTTTTAACAGAATCCTAGACAAAAAAAGATTATTCTGCTATGAGATTATTTACCCTGTTACACAAAAGGTAATCAATGATTGAATGGGTAAATAGATAGAGAGACAGCTTAGGTTATAAGAAAGGAGGGAGAAAGCACATAGGAATCAGTCTATGATGCCTTGCAGATCACTGCACAACCCTTTGGGTAGGGAGCATTGGGAGCCACCTTAAAAGAAAAAGAGTTACATGTTTGTATTGTCAAACTAATCATTAAATTGAACATGTCCTTAGAAAGGAAAATACCCTACTCTAGAGTATTATAATTGATCAATATCAGTTTTTATATGCATATATGAATGGAACATATTGGGCTAGATTACAAGTGGAGCGCAAAATATTGATTTTGCGAAAGCAGTTTTTGACATGTGCACTGGTATTACAAGTTAGATGAAATGTGAACGCGACCTCCATAGACTCCAATAGGAGCCTTGTTCTCATGCCATCACACACAGCATGAGAATGTAGCACAGCGAAGGTGGTAAGTCGTGCAGCGA